>NC_079169.1:84990154-85172654 GCF_947568905.1 Ostrea edulis
TTGCGTTTTTCCGCAGAAGTTTGGAAAGCTTGTGGCAGTGTCATTATTCGTAGGGGAAAGTAGTCCCGTGGAATTGACTCTGTACGGATTTAAATCCTGGAAGGGACGTAAAAATCAAAAGGAAAGAAACTCTCCTTCCGGGATCACTGCACCTCGGAATAATTAGGATGGAGCTTAATGGGATATTAAGATGACCGACGCTTGAACTTGGGGATGTTTAATAAGCTCCACTCCATCCGAAGGTAATACCCGAAAAGGTTCATCATCCGAAGGTAATACCCGAAAAGGTTCATCATCCGAAGGTAATACCCGAAAAGGTTCATCATCCTTAATGATTCATTCAATTGAACGCAACAGAAATATTCAAGTTGTAAATGGATAAAAGGGGTATTGGTTTCGATTGATTTTAATACACAGGAAAAAAATCTATATACAGATATCCTTTGTTTACTGTGGTGATTGACCTAAGAAGCGAGTCTATCTTTTTAGATATATACCCGGTAGTGTAGCATAAATTCAATGAAAACAAGAAGCTGAATCGGAAAAAGGTTTAAACTCCAGAAACAGGACATTTTCAAGATTTAGCAAATCGATTCACTCGATAGTAGAATATGCAATTCTTTTTTTTTTTTCTTCTTTAGTATAGTATTATGTGAGCATTATCATTATTTCGGCAAAATATGTTGCTATCGTAACATGTTTTGTTACATCTTGTAAGACCATTTCGTTCATTGTAAGGCGTTTTTCTTCTTACTATTGCTTTTTTAATTAAATCCGTATTAGTGCGGTCTCTAACTGAACCAGAGAACATTATACTTTGTAATTCAATTAAAGAAAGTAATAAATCAATACAGCGTTCCACAACCGCAGCATTAGATCCGCCCATCATAGTATTAGATAAATAAATAAATGTTAATTCGATATACTTTACATACATATAAATACCAAGGACAACCCATGAAAGCTCGAAAGCTTATTTCCAATGGGGTCCTTTGATGCACAGATGTTGGTGCTAGGGGACATTTATGTGGAAGGAAATCGGAGTACCCGGAGGAAACCCACGTGTCCGAGGGGACGACCACTATACCCTCTCACATTCAACCACTGCCGATCACGGGGATCGAAATCAGGTCACAGTGGTGAAAAGTGAGAGCGCTAGCCGGACACGCAGTGCTTTGATTCCGAGTTTAATTAAAGAAATCTTTCGTACATCGTATTTTGACGCTGGTTATTTTCACGGTTTTCGTGTGATTTGATATTTTACGCTGTTCAATGTTCATGGTTTTTGTTTAAATCAATCTTCACGCAGCATTAAATTCAAGGTTTTCTGTCCATTTCATTAAAAAAATGTTATGAATAAGTTATATTTGTTGTATTTATAATGTCAGGACTTTGATCTTTGGTGAAAAATTGCGAAATTTAAGCTTCAGTCAAAAATAAGGCTACATACAGAGTCCAGTCATAGTTGTAGGGATAAGAGTAATCTGTAGTTACAGCATTCATGACAGCATGTCTAACCTTTAATGTCTTTATTAAATATCAGTTACATATGTACATGTAGTTAGTATGTAAATGTTTAGAATATGAGAAGCATACTTATAAATAGCATCAACAGAAAAGTAAGAAAAACAATACATGTACACAGAAAATTGTATCATTTCTGGAAGTACAATATTTATATTAAACGTCTGACACCGAAATGTGACCTTATCCGGAAATGATTTAAAATTTACGTAGAAAACCAGTGAAAATTGGTGCCATCCCTTTCGAAAAATACTTCCCACGGGCCTGAACACTGCGTGACAACCTCGAGTATTTTCCTCATCCCCTTTATCATTGTATTTCCGGAAATCGACGGGACTTTATCAGTATGTCAGGTGGTAATGACGTCATTCCTCTGGTAAGTTACCGTTACTATCATTTACGGCGATCGACAAACTAGGATTAAGAGTAAGAGGGAGTAAGAATAATGAGAGGAGGGGGGTGTGTCTGTTACAGATAAAAGTTTAAACTGTAAGTTATTGAGATGTCTATCCAATAATGTTGCTAAACAATGAATCCTTGTCACGTGTAGCATGAAATTGTATAGTCACATAGTCCTTAGAACAGAACATTTTCAACAGATACAACATTGTCACAATTGCTGGGTCCTAGTGTAATTCACGTGTACTGATTATTCAGTATACTTGAGCTCCAGACTGTCGCCTCTGCTGAGGTACGAGGAAGGGTGGTATGTTAAGATTGACACCGGGTTGTAATGGTTGCCGCCTTCCACCAAGATTCCGCAGTTCTCTTACAAACGGTTCAATGTCAAAACCAAGAGGCGTACTCTGCCCTAGAATTCGATTACAGGAAATGGGTTGATTTCTGAAAGATAAAGAAAGATTTTTAGAATACCCCTTTGTGCTTAAGGTCACAGACAACGTATGTAGCATACTCAATTTCTAACATTTGTTTGGGTGCTGTGTTACATCCCACTCGAGAATGTTTCACACAGATGTATATGATCGTTCCAATAATGGAGTATCACTTCCACAGGCACTTGTTTCATACACGAGTCCCCCCTCCTTAATAATACCACAAGGATTAAGGATGGGGGACACATGTATGAAACAAGTGCCTGTGATCACTTCGCTTGATCGAGCGTGCAAATTTCACTGAACTGATTGGCCGTGTTTTCAATAAAAGTGAGCTGGATGACTATATGACATTTGTTACTGAGAACAAAAGTGAAACATGATGATGGTAGACGTCACCAGCTTTACGTAAAGGTCACGACTTTAGCTATTCAGTTTACAATTCTCACAGGTGCTTGTGGACAGGACTTCCGGTACCCCCTTTCTTGTATTTGTAAATGTTCAATTCCTTGGGTATTTCGGACGTATTTTTGATAAAATATGTAACTTCAAAGTTTATATATTTCTATGGAATACACTAATCTCGCATAGAAACCGTTTTTAAAAATGTCATATCACCGATCATAATTAGTTCATATGAAATGATCGGTGATATGATAGTCACGGCAAATCTAAGATTTAGTAGAAAACAAAACTCTCGTTTTTACTTCTTGAATCAATTGTATAAAGTAAACAAGTAAGGGTCATATGACCAATGGCAATCTTCTTGAGCCAGCAACCATTGTTTCAAAGAAAGAAAAAAAAAAACAACCAACCATTAATTTCAAAACTAGTAAAGAATGATGGCTTTGACTAAAACTGCCTTACCTTCTAACAGTCTGTCTCCTGAACAGTAGAGGTTGTATAACAGGGGATGAGCCATGCACCAGTGTGGAGCACATTATCTTAGACATTGTCACCTTCTTCATCTCCACCAGTTGTTCTGTAAAATTAAATATTGTTACCTATTTACAAATGAAACACTTCAGAACGCTATTGCTCAAGACTTACTAGTACTTTTCTCAAAGAATACCAGTGACACAATCAAAGTTACTGAAGCATATCTTTGTTTGAAAGACTTGCAGTGATTTCCAATAATTCCAAATTAAATTATTGGCACTATGCTATAATTAATCTTTAAGGATCTAGTATTGCAGTTTTAAAATAGTACATTTCTACAAATAGTAAAATAGTCCTTAAATGCAAAACGTTTGGCAATATGTTTGATTCCCTTCTGGGCAGAAAAACAGACAAGTACCTTCTGTGAAGCCAGTAAGAGGAAACTTGTTCTCATACCAAAATCTGTCGCCAAGTTTAAGTCTGTTGAACTGGAATCCCACAATGCAGCTGAATGTGGGGCCCATCAGAGAACTACCGAGGTTTTTCTCCGAAAGAGCTCCAGCAAATAAATCTACGTCATCAGGGTGTCTAAAAATAGAAAGCGCTCCAGCAAATAAGCCTATGTCCTCAGGGCGTCTACAAGAAAAGCTTATCGAATAAATTATAGAATATAATTATATCATAAAAACGTTTCAGTGTTGTTTGGTTATTAATCTGAATGATTTGGAGAATGGTAATTTTTTCCCATTGAAATGCTGCAGAGATTCTTTTCACATTCCTAACATCTATAATAAATCGCTGTCATGTTCTTATTTTTTAAAGAAACTCATAATGTCACCAGTAATTAAACACAACAATTACCTAATTTTCATTTCTTCATTAAGGGCCTTAAAACAAAACAAGAGGATCAAAGGCCACATCGCTCACCTGACTGGCTAAACATTAAATTACACCCAGGCTTAGATTTATCAAAAAATCTCAAACTTCTCTTAATTGAGCAGTCAAAATTTTAGCAAAATTTAAGACTTAAATCCAAGTTTCTACTTAAGTTTCTTCGGGAAATCCAAGTCTGGTCCCGAGGATCAATAAACTTGGACGTATGAGAAAACCAACTCTTTTAAAAGAATTTTTCTGAATGTTCATAATTGTAAAGCCTTCTTGCGGCCTTGTCATGGTCCCTGAGGTCATGGTATAGGAACAAAATAGAATCAACAATACTCGAGGATGCTTGTATATAATTTTGACATTTTAAACTGTGACCTTGTTCTTGTGAAGAAGAAATTTCCTTATATCCCTGTGTAAATGTCAAGCTGCTACCATGTTCCTCTCCTGGTCCCGCTTTTGGACAAAATTTGTTGTTTGTTATTTGAATCTCCATTAGATGCAAGCTTTCATGCAATTTCGATTTAAGGGGTTCTTCCAAAAAACGAATTTCTTGATACACCACACACAGTATTTCCAAATCAAATCCCTTTGAAAGAGGGCTTTTTTGGTTCATTGGTTTTTTAGAGGACATTTACACACCACACCCTAGTTTTACTTCTTAATCATATCCCTATGGATGGTGTCATACTTAAATTCTTTTTAACCCAGCGATGCATTCTAAATAAAATTCAAATGCGGTTGAAATTGGTTCTGCGGTCCTTCAGAAGAAAATAAAACTGTGAAAACCTTTCGCCAGACAGATAGAGACAGACTCAGTTGGGCTACAAAGATGAAAAATTATTTAACCTGTAAATTGATTGTAAAATCGCTGCTGATTGTTCGTCATGGTCGATGAGGCCGAGGGACCACGTGCCAAAATGTTCGGCTCTGGGTCTCCCACACCATTGTCTGAATACGTTGTACCCCGGGAGTCCATGGTCCCTCCCGCGTTGAATATTTAGAGCGACGAGGTCCAAGCTCAGTGTCGCCCCGGGGCTTGTGGTCGGAGTCCCTGTTGGGGCTGCGTCAAATAAATGGTTTCTTAGATCGGTAGTAACAAAACGGTCCATGTCTGCTTTACCAGTGTTAGCCATCCACGACGCAACGAACTCGCAACCTCCATTTTGTGGAAAATTGATAAAAGTTGGATTGTCAAAGTTTTTTCTTAGAGGGTCTTCCCTGATAGATCTGCCGTTATCTTGCCCCACAACACTCTGAACGAAACTGTGACCGAATCTGTATGCGGCTGCTGCAAAACTGTTTATCGCTCGGGGGTCTACATTCGGGTCATACACTGTATGGTGCCCCATCCTTGTGGATTTCAAACCGAAATAGTTGATAAATTCTGGTGCTAAGATATCGGGTAGATATTCGTTATACACGACATGATTGAGTTCTGCCACTATGATACGTTTTGTCTCCTGAAACAGAACCTCGTCATCAGTGATTCCGGTGGCTTGTTGCAGAGCCTCGGCAATAAGGTTATGGCGACGTAAAAACATGATGTGAATAACAGCAAGTAAGGGACTCTCTGTGTGCCTGTGGTCTCCTGCCAAACCGAACAGAAGAAGAATACCAGACAACATCAAAATAGGAATATAAGCAGTACAAAGTGTGTAACAGGAAGTTTAAACATGTTTACAGATTTGTTTTCACTATGTGGTGTTAAAATTCATTTCGAGATTATTTTGTGATTATAAAGTTTATGCATGTTGATACAATACCGGCGTCGAAGCAGTGGTTGATCGGACTTCTGGAGAACAGTCCATTGTGTTCGTTTTCGCACTGCGTTTCCTCTCCCTCAGGGAGTATGCCGGGACGATAAGAGTGCAGTCGACTGACCCTGAGTAAACCTGGTTAATTAAGAAATAAATTTCATCTTTGAAAATACACGAGGGCATGAACTGCGACGCTTTTCTCTAGCATATTTGTTATGAAGCGTGTGAAATGTATGTAACGCGCTTCCTGAAAAAAATGCTAGCGTAAAGCGTCGCGTTCAGGCCCTCGTGTATTTTCAAAATCTAATTATTTTTATATTTACATTCTACTTTCATTTCTGTCGGAGTTTCCAGCCGTTAATATAGATGTACTATATTGATGAACTTGAGATTCATACGCGCATTGTTCACATGTTCACCGCATTCACGAGGAAATGGCTATCATTACAATATGGTAAAGATATTTAAGACAAATACCTTGGCAATGTAAATATTCCAAAATGAAAAGGTTTAATATAAAATAAAATCCTTGCTATGAGAGAAAAAATGAAAGTAATTTTTTGAATTGCAATCGTTTAAGGTTAATGTAACAAAAGCTCAAGTTATTTACCCGACTCACCGCTCAAGGTATTTATCCGACTCACCGCTGAAGTTATATACCTGCCTCACCCCTCAAGGTACTTACCAGACTCACCGCTCAAGGTATACATCCGACTCACCGCTCAAGTTATATACCCGACTCACCGCTCAAGTTATATACCCGACTCACTGCTCAAGTTATATACCCGACTCACTGCTCAAGTTATATACCCGACTCACTGCTCAAGTTATATACCCGACTCACTGCTCAAGGTATAGATCCGACTCACCGCTCAAGGTATCTACCCGACTCACCGCTCAAGGTATAGATCCGACTCACTGCTCAAGGTATCTACCCGACTCACCACTCAAGGTATAGATCCGACTCACCGATCAAGTTATATACCTGACTCACCGCTCAAGATATATACCCGACTCACCGCTCAAAGTACTTACCAGACTCACCGCTCAAGGTATACATCCGACTCACCGCTCAAGTTATATACCCGACTCACCGCTCAAGTTATATACCCGACTCACTGCTCAAGTTATATACCCGACTCACTGCTCAAGGTATAGATCCGACTCACCGCTCAAGGTATCTACCCGACTCACCGCTCAAGGTATAGATCCGACTCACCGCTCAAGTTATATACCTGACTCACTGCTCAAAGTATAGATCCGACTCACCGCTCAAGGTATCTACCCGACTCACCGCTCAAGGTATAGATCCGACTCACCGCTCAAGGTATCTACCCGACTCACCACTCAAGGTATAGATCCGACTCATCGCTCAAGGTATCTACCCGACTCACCGCTCAAGGTATAGATCCGACTCACCGCTCAAGGTATATACCTGACTCACTGCTCAAGGTATATACCCGACTCACCGCTCAAGGCATATACCCGACTCACCACTCAAGGTATCTACCCGACTCACCGCTCAAGGTATATACCTGACTCACCGCTCAAGTTATTGGCCCAACTCCCCAGTCGTTCAAACCGTTTACTTTAGTATCTGACTTCGCTGAAGTTCTAAACCCGACTTCCCGGTCAAAGTGTTTATAGTTACGTTCCACCCCAGCTGTATAACAAGCTCCCCGCTCAATCTGTACACTCACCTCCCTGTTTTTCCAGAAGCTGTACAACAAGCTTCCAGCTCAATCTACACACTCACCTCCCTGTGTTTCTGAAGCTGTACAACAAGCTCCCAGCTCAATCTGAACACTCACCTCCCTGTTTTTCCAGAAGCTGTACAACAAGCTCCCAGCTCAATCTGCACACTCACCTCCCTGTGTTTCTGAAGCTGTACAACAAGCTCCCAGCTCAATCTGAACACTCACCTCCCTGTGTTTCTGAAGCTGTACAACAAGCTCCCAGCTCAATCTGCACACTCACCTCCCTGTGTTTCTGAAGCTGTACAACAAGCTCCCAGCTCAATCTGCACACTCACCTCCCTGTGTTTCTGAAGCTGTACAACAAGCTCCCAGCTCAATCTGAACACTCACCTCCCTGTTTTTCTCGTAGCGAGTTTTCTTTTGCCGTATTGAATCCATAAATGGCGGAACCGTCAATGAAGGAAGACCTTTGATTCAGTTGTTGTCTGATCCCTATAAAAAGAAGGGCGTGTTTCGGTTACGTTAGAGTATACACTAAATATTATAAATGTCACACTACATATCGTAAACGTCACGTGTAAAACCTCACATCCACGGTTGTCATGCTTTAATCAATGGTATTTTATATCTCGAACTGCTTAGTTAAAAGACCATTGGGTAACAATATTCATTAATAAAATAAATATATTTCAAGTACTTTCTAAAAGTATTATATAAAAAGAGAAATCACGCCAACAAAATCAAGATTATGTCGGACTAACAGAATTGTGAGTAGACATACGGTTCATTGAACACTGTCGTAATACATATTCTAAATGTGCTCATAGTTTTTGCCATGGAGCCGTGAGACGGAAGAAGTACTGAAGAAGTTTTTCTGTGTTTCAGGTGATTCTCTCCATGCATAATTCGATACCTGTATCACAAGCAGGAACTGGTCCAATGTCTGAACGGACAAAGTGCATACATTTCTGCGTGGGATCTGTGAAGTAGGGGTCATCATTAGCGATAGGAATGTTGAAGCACTCAATCCTGTAAACGAAGAGAAACTTATCAACGTTGCAGTTGTACCAATCTGATTAAATTCAGGTCCGTTGATCCGCTCACGTAGGTCGTTACCCTAGTGTAGCGATCTACGTGAGCGGATTAAAGGATCTGATTGATTGCATATTGTTTAACGTCCCTCTCGAGAATTTTTCACTCATATGGAGACATCACCATTGCCGGTGAAGGGCTGCAAAAATCTAGGTACGGTCTTTGAGCAGGGAGGGATCTTTATCGTACCACACCTGCTGTGACATGGGGCCTCGGTTTTTTGCCGTCTCATCCGAAGGACCATCCCATTTAGTCGCCTCTTACGACAAGCAAGGGGTACCGAGGACCTATTCTAACCCGTATCCCCACAGGATCTGATTTTAATCAGATTGCAGTTGTACATGTGCAACACTGTTCTCTATTAAAGTTACTATTTTGCGGGAAATTCTAATAACTATGAAAATGTACACTGCACATTATGATGCTTACCTGTTTGGATTTATGCAACAATCTTCTATGATATTATTTTCAGAATCTACAAATTAAAAGGAAATATTTCTGTCAAGACTGTACCATTTTTCTGGAGAATTTTGTTTAGTTTGCTTACCTCCTGTGTATATGCAACAAATATAAACATTCAATGAAATCTGGGGAAATCCTTTAGGGAGAGTAAAATTTTAATATAGAGTTCATAGTTTTCATCGAAACAGAAAATTGATAGACGGAATGGTGTTTCTTTGTTGCCACTAGTTTTACAGAGTTTATTGAAATCAGACAAAGTCATGGAAGCGGTAGTAACTTCGATATGATTTTACACAGTAAATGTAATTCAGCGACAACTGCAATGCTCTTCATCGAAATGTTAAAAAAAGATGCACATAATTAAGTACACTTTTCGTTTGTACAAAGTCTGATAAAGATATATAAATAGAAACTACTAGGAAAGCAGCATTTTAAACTAATTTTAAGGATGAACGCTACACCAGAGAAATTTGATATGGATGAAAAGTGGAGGCTATGTTCAACACTATTTTGAAATTGAAAACTTTCAAATCAACTTTATTTAGTCAAAAAATGCAGTTTTAGTAGAAAGCAATCTGATTTTTTTTAAACCTGCTAGATTCGAACTCGCGATCTACAGTTCAGCAGTTGGCGTTCTAACTTACTGGACTACTCAGCTAGACATTTAGATTTAAAAGGAATAAACAAATATTGCTGGTATTTACATTTTCATCCATGTATTAAAAGGAAGTCAGCCATTATGACGACATAGAGTACATCCTTAACATATAACAGATAAACAAAAACCCATAAAGCTGTGAATCATGTTGCATTCTGAAATGCTTTACGAGTAATTTTAACAACAGCGGCATATTGCTTATTGAAATCAGTTTATGTCGTCCGGAAGGGCTCAGTTACAAGTTCTCGCTGAAGACTTTTAAGGAGTAACATTTTGGAATGATTCAACAGATTTATCTACATTTAGCAACAGTGGTCAGATTCTCTCGTCGTTATACAAAAATCTTCAGACGGAATGTTTTTTTCCATTCAGTATTCATCTCTATCCAAATTACGTCGTACGTGGAGTAGCTTTAGTTATAGATACCACTTTGTTCAGTTAAGTATCTTTTTATAGTATATGTACTTGTTTTAACAAGTTTCATTGAAATCAGATAAAAAGAGGAGGAATATTTTGATATTTAAAAAGATTATACAGACGCCAGACAGACAGCGAACACTTAACAATCACATGAGCTCTTCTGTTTAACCAGCAGAGCTAAAATCATATATCTTCAAATTAACACCAAAAAAATGACCCGTCATAACAGGAGTGCTTGAGATGTCGTGGTCAAGAAACTGTCCGAAGTGTGTGAGGTACGGCGTGAAGCGTGCGCTGACTTCCACCTGGTTGTTGTTATTGTGCACCACGTTGCTGACCCTCCGGCTGCTGGGAAGGAGATGGCCATCTTTGCTCTTAGTTCTCGGCATTTCTATGCCTAGAAATTGAAATAAAATCAACGATGGACAGCTAGCTCGGCTAACTACATGTATCATGAAAGTTAGGAAAAGAAAGGTAAGATCGTGTGATATCGCGATCGTGTCATTGCCCAATTATCGTGATACTCCGCCATCTTTATTACGCCATTGTACTAATGCAGCATTGTCATCGTTCCATTGACTGACGACTTAATGGTTCCTGATGACATGATTTTGAAAGTGACACCCCTGTATTTTTGCCGAGCTCTAACCCTAGAGATTAATATTTCCATTCAAAGAGTAAGCTAGGTATCAATACATGTTTGAAACTGTGCTAATAGAAAGAGACATACTTAGAAAAGTCGCGACATTTCCCGCTTTTTTTACACGTCACAAGTACTATCAATCAAGACTCTACACATACAAAACGGCTTACTGTAACCTTGAGGTATAACTGTATCTGGAGAGTAGTCTATTGTACGTGAAAATAATCGTAAATCCTACCATCTTCGTAGCTGGATGGCACGATTCTGCGGTACACTGTAAATGCTTTGCCCAGAAGTGGATATTTCAGATTATTACAAGCTCCACATGTGTGTCTGTACGGGAAATCGGCACGACACCTAGGTTCCTCATAGCAGTAAGGTTCAAAGGCTTTATGGAATATTTTCAACATAAAAGGGTCTTGCAATAACGGTCGAACCTCATCAGCTGTCCTCTTTCCTGACCTGAAGCAAATAAACACAGGATCGTAAGCTTAAGATGGGGAACTGGGGAACCATCTAGGATACTAGTGTGCAAGTTATAAGGTGCTGTTTTTTTTGTTTTTTTTTTTGGTATTTAATGACATCACTTGTTTAAAATAGATAGGTGATATCAGTTTTAGGGGTAGTAAATACCAAAACACCCCTTCATAGTATGGATATAAACATATTGACGTTATATGTCATATTGTGTTTATGTCTCTCGACTGGTTTGATACACGAGAGCATGTTCTGCGTATGATCGATTTTTAAATAGAGGCTACTGACAAATAGGATGATGTTACAAGGTTTTCAACAGTCTTGTTCAACGTCAGCATTTCGCATCGTATATGGTAGTTATAATGATCTCATTTGCAAATACATCTGTCTGACATGTTTCATACCAATTATTGGGCTGTTCTTTACAAACTGATTTTGACTAAGGATTATCACCTTTACTTGATCAAGATATAGGGCTCACGACGGGTGTGACCGGTAAACAGGGGATGCTTATTCCACTTAGGCACCTGATCACATTCTGGTGTGTACAGTGGTCTGTGTTTGCCCTACTCTTAATTTTGTATTCTTTATAGGAATTATGAGATGATCACTGTTCGTTATCTTCACCTTTTCAAAATCTATGTGTTCATACAAGTGTTGACTTTTCTGGTAGTGAGGCCTTCAACGACCCTAAACTCTAGCACAGTGTATTCAAGAAACCTTTACACAATGAACAAGAAAGATATACGAGGGCATGAACAGCAACGTTTCACGCCAGGATACTTTTCATGAGGCGCTAACGAGCTTCATGAAGTATGCTGGCGTAAAGCATCGCAGTTCACGCCCTTATCCATTTTCAAAAATGAAATTTATTTATTATATTTACATTTTACTTTCATTTCTGTCGAAATATTTCCAGCCGTTAAAATAATCGAACTATATTCATCAAAAATCATATGCACATTTTCCACATTCATGAGAAAATGGCTATCATTCCAATTGGTAAAGATATCAAAGGTAAAAACATTGGAGATATGAAATAGAGAGATGAAAAGTCATTACAAGCCGATTTCTAAAGGCTGGAAACAGGTTTCGTTCGACAACGGTGACATCAAGCAGAGGACGACAATCGCGACGTGTTGCCGCCCTGACAAATAGTCGCTACACTATCTGTTCTGATTGGGAATTTGCTCAACATAGAATTATTCCATTTTAATTTCTGGATCAGTCTAGTAATTATAGCTGTCGGCGCATAGTTTTGTTTTTGGATTCCTTGGTGGGTTTTGTTGTTGTTGTTGGTGTGTTTTTTTTTGTTTTTTTTTATATATACAGACTTTTTTCCCCTTATATACAAACTTTCCAGAAATCGTATAACGATTTATATTAAAATTGTGTTGTACTTATGTATACTCATTGCTTATCTATCGTGTCCTTGACCCAATTTTCATTTACACGAAGTCTTTCTCTGTAAATAGTATTGCACAACACAGTGGTAACGTCGGCCCTCTGCTTACACAATAGTGTTTATCACAAGCCATATTCTTGTCACTGACCTGAAATTTATCGACTGGATTAAATGTTTTATTGCACAACATACATTACTGCCACGGTCCTGGCCACGAAGGCGGCAATGCGAGCCCTGTCGTCTGCAGTCTTCGTCATGGCAAAGTCGTTGATTCTGAGGTACCTGTAGTGGTGCTGGACGGCCGAGTGGTAACTTCCCCGGGAATTACCGCGGGCGTTGTTGTGCTCCGTCAGTGAAGGGAATTCTGAAACGTGTAAATGTGATTTTGGGTTTGAAAATATCAATATTACATGTATGGCACACAGTTTTTACATTTATTCCTCTCATAAATTTTATAAAATGTCTTATAAAAGTTATAAGAAATCGTCTAAAGTTTATGAGATATCATATCCTTTATGAGATATCTTATATCCTTTATAAGATACATGTATCTTATATTCATTTCTTTATAAGATATCTTATATAACATGCAAGAATATAGTGACTGGTAATAATGATTGGTTTTATATAGCGCTTTTTCCAGCGTATGCTGCTCAAAGCGCTCAAGATATCTTATATTTTCTATAAGATATCTCATAAATGAATTTGTATAAGATATCTTATAACTTTTATAAGATATCTTATAACTGTTGCAAGATATCTCTTATTTTATAAGATATCTCATAAACTTTATGAGATATATTGTTTAATATACAAGATATCTTATAAAGTTTATGAGATATCTTATTAATTTTTTATCTTATATATTTTATGAGATATCTTATAAACTATAAAATATGAGATATCTTATAAACTTTTTTTTATAAGATATCCTATAAAGTATATATAAGATATCTTATGAAGTTTATGCGATATCTTATAAAACATATGAGATATCTTATATGTTTTATAAGATATCTCATAAAATAAATTTATAAGATATCTTTTATATTTTATGAGATATCTTGTTTAATATATAAGATATCTTATAATATTTATGAGATATATTATATAGTTTATAAGATATCATATATTTTATGAGATGTCTTATAAACTGTAAATTATATGAGATATTTTATATATTTTTTTTAGATATCTTATTAAATATAGAAGATATCTCATAAATTATATAAAATATCTTTATAGAGGAATTGTCATCGAACTGATACTGATGCGAGAGCTAGAATAGGAAAAGCCAAAGCAGCATTCCTACAACTGAAGAACATATGGAATTCCAAAGAGCTGACTCTGCAGACCAAGATCAGTCAAGAAGGTCCAGACCTTTATTAATTCTTGTCTGAAAATCATGCTCAAAATTCGCTGGCCGAAAACCATCAGCAACAAAGACCTTTGGCAGCGAACCAACCGACTCCCTGCAGAAGGAAAGATTCTAGGATGACGCTGGAGATGGATTGGCCACATACTCCGTAAGTCAGCGTCAAACACCACAAGACAAGCGCTGACCTGGAATCCCCAAGGAAAGAGAAACAGGCAGGCCGAGAAACACGTGGCGCAGAGATATCGATGCCAACACCAAGAAAATGTGATTCACCTGGAGACAGATTGAACAGAAGGCCCAAGATACAGACGCCTGGAGATCTCTTGTCGGCGGCCTATGCACCAGGAAGGGTACCAGGCATAAGTAAGTAATAGATATAAATATGGCGTGCCATACGATATAGTCAAATGCATTCTCGGTTGCTTAAAGCAAAAAAGGAAGGCACGGAAAATTGGGAGAGCCATTTTTGGAAAATTTCAATTATTCCTTTAAAGCACCCTCCCCTAGTGCAGACCCTCCGCACGCATTCATTCCTTGCCCGTTGTCAGTCTATAATCCTTTACACAGAATTCTTCTTCAGTCTCAAAATATTCTTGTAAACTTAAGCTTGGCACTATGAGTATTCTTGTTGCTAACCATTGAGACACGTCTACTCGCATGGGAAAATATGATCAAGAGTGAAAATAGGGCAAACTGATTCGGAAAATCATCTCAAGAAATGCTGATTTTAAGACCTTTAAATAATGGGACAGAATATCATGTACACAATCTCGTATAAACACAAAATGTGACATGTTGGTTGAAGTGTAGTTTTCGGAAGGATGTGCGAGGAGTGTACAAGACCAGAGAGTTTACAGACCACCCCTTATAAAATTCTTCCATTAAAGCTCACCTTTCTTCTGCAGTAACCTAACATGACAATGTAAACAAGCGAACTTTACTAAAGCTGTGATTTTTCTCTTCGAATGGTGTTTTATTAAATGAAGTTTTATCAAATGTTTGAAGGTATCACAAACGAAGTGGTAAAATTATTTGATTGGGAAATTTTTCGGCGGTTTTCTAAAAATAACGCAATTTAGTTCTACAAATAGCGTTCTTGACAGAGCTTGATGTCTTTTGTTTCCACTCAATCAGGTGATGCATTCAATCTTTAGTAAAATATAAATATTTACGTCCAATTATTTTCTATTTCAAAGATTTTCAAAGACCCGGGAAATTACAGTCTGCTTGGATTCTTCGAAAAAATCTCAAACTTAAGTTTAAGTTTTCTTTTAATTGAGCGATTAAAACTGAGACTTAAGTCCGAGTGTCGACTTAACATCCATGTATGAGATGAAGTTGAAAATATAGAAATTATCAAAGACAACATTTGACAGACGACGACTTACTAGAGGCTTCTGATCGTATCATGATTCTGAACCGAAACTTCGGCTCATGTAAGCTTGAAACTAACTCCGGAGAACAAGACAACATATCATGTGCATATAAATGATAAAGTGTACATATATTTGTTTTCCTGTGAAGGTAGTGTTTATACTGACTTACCCACAGGAATATAACCGGAAATATTTCGGCTGCTCATCATCCGGTTCACTAAATCCGAAACAATGGCTCCCAGCTTCCAGTCCCATGTCCCAGCAAAGCGCGAAAACGCCAGCAAAATTAACACGAATTTTAGTTGCATTCCTTATCAAAAGATCAGATAAAATAAATTAATGCATAGATAAATCAAATACTGGTTAAAATGATAGGAAATGAATATCGTACTTCAGAAACACAATTTTACAATTCCTTAAATTAGGAATTGTGAGATTGATCACTGTTCGTTAATTGTCTTCGCCTTTTCACACAAACACACACACACATCCATACATTGTGTGGTTATGCTTTTCAATAAAGTTATGTTTGTAAATTTTCTAACTTACCGAATCTCCGTGTTATTCTTTAATAACTCTGTCTTTTGTAATTTTCCTCTTTCTTTATTTTTCATTCCACTTTTACGGGACATAAATTGACCACAAAGGACTTTATTATCACATCGATCCATCTCTCTCGGTTCTGATTTTATAATCGCGGTTTCTTTTCTTTAAAGAATCTTGACCATGCAAATAAAGTCATTAGATAGTTCATAAAACAATGTGTTCAATTCGAGGAAGGCGATGAATGAGATTTTACGTAGAAAGTTTATCGGCCCTTAAAAGTGCTCAAGCAGACAAATTCTTCGCGGAAGGTGGGGGTTGGGGGGGTTGGGGGGGGGGGGGGGGTTAGGGTTTGTGTTAAACCTTGATTTAATAGAAGTTGTTTCGTTAAGGTTTTGACAAACTTTAATGCTTTATTTACCTATAAGTGATTTAGAACTGACTTCATTATAGCTGACCAGACGGGAAATACACAGCAATAAAATATCCGTTATACGTCAGTCATTCGAAATAAGTCACGTTTCACGATTTTATATTACAAAGCATCCGTCATGCATTTTGTGTATGAAGTGATTCACATCGATGACCCCTCCGTAAATCCGTGTAGACCTTAGTATACTACAGAATATCCGTTATAGATATCTATCAATGACCCAAGATCCCTTCAGGAACCTGCACACAATAAGAAGTGACGCGTAAGTATATCTTTATTAGGCATTTCTTAAAATTTGTATTCATGCATGAGTAAAGCATTTAAAGATATGAATAAACAACTATGATTTACAAGTGTAAAAACATATAAAACGTACCCCAAAAAAATCGTTCATCGTCGTCCGTCTGCCTGTTAACTTCTTCATAACGTGGCGCAATATGATTTTAGTTGCAAGATATCCTTATTTTAGACTTAATTTTGTGATAAGCATACATTGATTAGAAAAAATAGATATTCATGACGATATAAATGGGTTACATAAAACTGGTTTATATCGTATAGATGTACACCTTATATATACCGTTAAGATTATACATGTAGGTCTATACGTACACCCGTTATGTACCGTATAACTTTTGTACTTTCATAGAAATCGAGCATTGTCTGTGAGCCAAGTCATAAAATCTCAAGACCCACAATGGTAAACAAGATTGTTCACATCATGGTCCCGGGGGTGTCAGGGCGGGGCAACAACTGATAGGAGTCAGAGCGGGACAACAACTGATAGGGGGGTCAGAGCGGGGCAACAACTGATAGGGGTCAGGGCGGGGCAACAACTGATAGGGGGTGAGAGCGGGGCAACAACCGATAGGGGGTGAGAGCGGGGCAACAACTGATAGGGGTCAGGGCGGGGCAACAACTGATAGGGGGTGAGAGCGGGGCAACAACTGATAGGGTGTCAGAGCGGGGCAACAACAGAAGGGGGTCAGAGCGGGGCAGCAACAGAAGGGGGTTCAAAATGCTACAGGAAAATATATTGCGAAATTCTTTCAAAATTTATTTCAGAACCAGGAATGAAAGCTCAATTTGTCAAATTGATATGCAAGCAGCCTTTATGTGACGGGTAGATTCAGTTTCTACACATCATCACACAATTAGTCCAAAGTGTGAACACATGAGTATAAATGTATGTAGAAAAAATGCTTCAAGCATCCTCATGGAGTGTAGACTCATGTTTATCTCCCCTTTGGTCCCTGGTTTCAGAGCGGGCTCAAGGAGGTATGCTACACCGGAGAAATTTGATGTAGATGAAAAGTGGAGGATATGTAAAACAATATTTTGAAGTTGAAAATTTTCAAATTTACTTTATTTTGTCAAAAAATACAGTTTTAGTAGAAGGTAATCTGAAAAAAAATTAAAAACCCTGCTGGATTCGACCCTGCGACCTACAGTTCAGCAGTCAACGTGATAACCTACTGAGCTACTCGGCTACGTATTTAAATGGAAAAGTCAAATATTGCTGACATCGATTTTGTCATCCATGTTTTTAAAGGAAGTCAGCCATTATGTCAAAATTTTGACTGTTGCCATGTATGATTAATAATCTGTATTACCAACTGAAAGATACACTACTGCATACTAACACATTCAGGTGACACAATCCTTGTCTGCATGTCGATGTGATTGCAGTCATAATGATCAATGCAAAAATGTGAAATTCATAACCTTTGTCAGGACTCGGCGGGAGGGCGGGGGGATATCGTGAGATAGCTAAGAATTTTTGGTCACTTTATTTTAAAAATAAATGTATACACAAACACCAAATTATAAATTAAATGCAAGTTTAAAAAGATATGTTTTAAGTTTATTTAAAAAAAATCCAGCAAATGAATCTTCGATATGAATATATGAATACACTTACATCCTTGAAATTTTTCTCTCGACACAATGGGTGTATAACTATCTCAAGCACAGAAATTTCTATGGAAATTGTGAATCCCATAACCCTTGTGTCAGATGCTCAGGCGCCAGGACAGAGCCAATTTAGGTTCTTTTTATGCTGGAAAAAGAAACACCGCGCGAATAACAGCTACAACAAACCGTTCATCCTATCTTCTCTCAGGGATATAACTTTGCAACAGAAAAAACAAAAGGCCCATGTGTCACATCGCTCACCTGAGGCACCTTGGCCCCTGGTTTTCATTTGAATCTGCACTATATATGTCAGAAAGCTTTCATGTAAATTTCAGCTCTTCTGGGCTAGTGGTTCTTGAAAACATTTTTAAATGACCCACCCTATTTTTGTGATTACCCCCCCCCCTTTAAAGGGGACATGACCCTTTATTTGAACAAAATTGAAAGTCCTTCACCCAAGGATGCTTTTTACCAAGTTTGGTTGATATTGGTCCAGTAGTTCTGAAGAAGAAGTCGAAAATGTGAACAGTTTACAGACAAACGGACAACGGGTGATCAGAAAAGCTCAATTGAGCTTTCAGCTCAGGTGAGCTAAAAACCATAGGGTTCTCATACTTGTCATGTAATAATTGCTTTTAACCAAACAAATGTGTCATGTCCCTAAAATCAAGATCGATTGACGAAGGTCTAAGTCAAAATTTAATATCATGAGAAATACTTGGCTACTTATAAATGATCATTGCTTTTGATCCATTCAGTTCTATAAACTCTTGTATCCTCAGCATCTGGAGCACTATTCATCTTATTCTACAGTTTTCTGTTTTGTGATACTTGGATGTGTAGCAACCACTAATGATATAAAAACCACTAATGATAAATGTTGCATTAACCATAATTAGTGGATTTTATATCACTAGTGGTTGCTACAAAAACCCCATGACAACTCGGTGGATATCGTTAACGGACACCAACACGTCTATTCCTTGGTAGAGGGAGTTATACTCATCACTAGCTGAGGGAGGAGTTTGGGGTCAGTTGAGCCCCTCCCCGGCGTCATCACTAACTGTGGGAGGGGTTTCCTCCGTATGCTGTTCTTGTCCCGCCCCGCACCTCGATATCCCTTTTGAGTATCTTGAGTACTTGTGGAATATTTCTACAAGTCTGAAAACCATAAATCCATTTTGTCTGTCACATAACAGGTTCAAGATCATTCGTCTGTCGTCCAAACTCGGAAAACTCTCGAGCGTTGCACTTTCGTTTTACTCGGTACTTATCGTATTACTCCAAACATTCATTAATATTGCAAATCGCTTTCGCCGATAATCGTAAGATTTAAAAGAGTTTAATATGCGTTCCAAGCTTTGACCTTTGACAGATAGGACAATCAAATTAAAATAAGATTTCTCCAGTGTAACGGTTAGGGAAGATTTTATTTTAATGAGATTTGCAGATCTACCACCAAGTACTAATCACCGGATTTTGTTCTGTCGCCGTTTTCGTTTTCATCCGTTGGACATTCGTGCATTCTATCCGGTGTGAGCGATCCACAGAAGTCCATGGACTTCTTGTGTTGATATTTCTGAAAACATCACCATTCATTTGTAGGTACATGTTGTATAGCATGCCGATTATTCACATGGGGAGCTGTCGGAGAGTTTTATCGGGATATATGGGCTTCTTGAGGATGGGAACCTTTCCTGTGAAAATCCACCTCAGCCGAAGAATGAGCGGTGTAAGTGCTGTTCATTCCAAAGCCTCTCTCCGTCTAAGATCACGGCAACAGCTGAGTGTAGATGTTTTCCCCGAGAATTTTACCAAAGGTGGGTTTTTTTTGTTTTTTGTTTTATTATTATTGGCAACTAGACTGACTAGAGATTGTCAGAAAAAGGGTGCTATTATACAGATCACATAAACAAGCATCGTTTAACAGGAGTTTTAAACGAAATGTGGGATATATTTATCATATATTACATTGGATAGGCCTATATCCAAATATGAAATAGCCTTTCACGAACGATATGATTAATTCTTAATTCGTGCTTGTGGTATAAGATTGATCGATCGGGTATTAAAGGTTTCTTCAGACTTGTTTAGGTTTTTTCTCTCTTCCTTTTAATAAACAAAATAATCCAGGTATGCTGTAGCGGAAGAGTTCAACAAAAGCACAATTTCCAACTAAAGTTTTCGTTCGTACATGTACCTCACATACCCGTGTGAAAGTCTAGAAACGCGTGTTGATCCAGAAGGGGGTGCGGGGGTATTAGGGGATTCAGATCCCACCCCTCACCCCCACCCTCTTTCTGGTGTAGTTTTTTCCCTTTATCGTAAATTATTTGATTATGAATTTGTTTTTCGCGCAAAAACATACATATTTAGTGTTACATCATTTATTAGAAGCATGTGTAAATCCCAAAATATATTGTCATTATTGCTCCCCCGATAATTAGTTTAAACTCTGTACTTCCAATGTAAGATAAATTATTGGTGATGGAATCACATGGTCGCGCGAAATTAAAATGGAATGCGATTTCTCTATGTTTGAGAATATGTCAGGCACGTACCATTGTTAATTTTTAAAGGCATAGGGTCTATCTTTTATCTCAAAAATGATATCACAATATTTTACAAGAAGAACTCCCAAAAACAAATTTGTGGTATTAATTATGAGTTATCTATAGCTGCAGCGCTTTGAAATTTAAGTCATTTTGACGATTTAGCCCTTTATAAAATTATTGTCTGGAGGACAATATCTTAAACTGGTACCACGCTGATTGGTGGCTACACACAAACATAAGAGATGCGAAGTCAACAGGGTACCAGTTTAGGCAAATAAGAACAGGGAATTATTTTGTAATTACTATCGTATCCAATGTGTTTGTAAACTTTTTGTGATATTTTAGTTATGATCTTAAATTTTGCCACTTTTTTGGAACATGCAAAATTTCACCAATATCTTAGACCCTATGCCTTTAAAAGAGAGGGACAGACCGGAAAAATAGTTGACTTCACAATTGTCTAGAAATTCTTTACAAGCCCCCTCCCCCTAAAATAGGTGCTTTTGCCCAAACTTCATATCATGGGGGAGGGGGTTATTGGCCATTCAATACATGGGTATATTACCTTTTTTTGCATGTGAAGATAACTTTACATGTGAAAATAGAGTGAAATGTACGTTGTCAAAGACGGAGAAGTTGACTAATAATATAAGTCCTTCTTTATATGGAAACTGAATGAAAACAATCAATCACTAACTATCTTTCGGATCTGTAAAATGAAGGTTTTCATTTTTTACCCATATCACCATTCGCTTAATTAGCTGTGCATGCATGGCTGTTGACTCAAAGATACCGTAATTTCCTACATTTGTGTCAATCTTTCTTCTCTGCCACCAACTGCTTGTCCTCAAATCCCGTGATATTCGGCTTATCATTTTTCATGCATTAGTTATGTACAAAGTCCATATTGATACTTATTCCGAAAGGGCGGGAGCAAATCTTTCAAAGTCCGCTCAGTGTTCTTTCGGGTTTTGGGCTTGGTTCCTGTAGCTGGACAGAAACAAACCTAATGTTGAGGACCAATAAATCTGTTTTAATAGAGATTAATCTTTGTAATGTTACACAAATCCGTGATATTGCTCTCTCCCTCCGTCTGTCTATCTGTCTTTGTTTCTCTCCCTCTGTATCTCCCTCCGTCTGTCTCTATCTGTATTTCTGTCTATCTGTCTTTCCCTCCGTCCGTCTATCTATCTCTTTTTGTCTCTCTCTCTTTCCCTCCGTCCCCCCCCTCTCTCTCTCTCTCTCTCTCTCTCTCTCAGGTGAGCATTATATGCGTTCTGGTCACCAGAATATATCGATTAACTTCCGGTGAGCTAATATCTAGTGATGGCTGAAATATCGTTATAAACAACAGCTGTGTAAGGCAGTGGTACAGTCGCTTTATCTAACAGATAAGTATATGCATGGATTCAACATCGGGCTTCCACTATTCTGTGCCAATCAATATCGACTTTATTGTAGATATGTGAGTGTCCATGCGCTTTATAGGGTGGCTGCTCGTCTTGTGTAGAACATTTCCATCAGTAACGACTTTATTTTGTGTGAAACCGGAAACAAGCGAGAATTGCATGTAAGGAACTTTATATGGGGTTTGGTAAATTCTTCTATCTTGCACACAAATATATTGTCCAATTTTTACAAATTTTCGGTCAATTCAGTGTAAGTCATGTATAGAGACCCCATTTGAATTATTGTGTTACCGTTATTCTCAGACTGCGCACCTGTTTTAAAACCTGCAACCATCTTCTCTCTGTCTCATCAAAACTTCCAATACATTTGTTTGGAGTGTTTCTAATCACATACTTGTAATGAAATGGAACCAACCAAAAGAAACCACAGAGTCAAAGTGGGGATTGCTACTAACTTTGAGGCACATTGTCTCATCTTTTCAAAATCTAAACAGAAAGGCATATCGTGCATTGCGACGTGAAGATTTTGAACAATGAATTATAGGTTATTGACTGGACATTGTGAAATATGCTCGCTTTGTGTGTGTGTGTGTGTGTGTGTGTGTGTGTAGGGGGGGGGGGGGGACTTCCGCGCAACGGCCGATATGTCGAGATTTTCTCCGTTATAGGCAATAATCTTTATTATAATTTTTTTTAAAAATTCTATGCAATTTTAATTAGCGTTCCATTATTTGTAAACAGATGTGACGTCATAATCGTCGAGTTAGGTTAACATGCGTTCCAGGACACTTTTATGGCTCAAAGAAAAGGATTAAAGCCCGTGTACTCTCTATACAGATTAAAATATGATAGAATATGTAATAAAAATGTTATCAGTTATGTGTTTGAAAAACAACTAAGATGTGCTTTATGCATTGCAAAAAAGTATACAAAACACACGAAATCCGCGAGGGTAATCGTTAACCTGTACATGCAAATTCTATATTTAAAACTTAATTAAGTTTCTATTATTGTCTCACCATTTGGTAAGTTCGCAAGTGAGTCGAGATTGTCTATAAATGTACTTGACGTGTTATGTTTATGACAGTGTCCTTGTAACAGTGTAAATATGTTGTGATATGAATCTCCACGAGGAGGAAGTAGAGTATGAATGAATGGCGCATATTGGACGACTTTTTCCAACCTTATATCGGTGCGAAGGAATAACCATACAAAAGTAATTTTAAGAATTCAAAAGTCGGTTTTTGTAAACATGTTTTGAATTCTAAAAATAACCATGTACATTACCAATGGGTCATGAAATCCGAATGATTCGGAAAACCCCAAAACGATTTAGAGGATGACAATTTCGAGTATGATGTTATGTGAGATGGATACATAAACTTCAACATCGAAAGTTGGGAGTGTTAGTGCAGTTCGCCACACGTGCAAAATGCAGGAATAAATGATTTACCTAAATTTGCATATGTAGCTCCCGGGTTTTATATTGCACACACATATACATGTATACATTATATAATGTGAGGGACAAATTAGTATACTGAACAGTCATTTGATAAGTTGATATTCACACGAACCTCCCGAAAATCACGAGAAATTTTGTTCAGTCGCGATCCTCATAACATTATAAAAACATTGTTTTGAAAGTCAGAATTATCTGGTCGGTACTGGAAATTACCGGATTTATCTGCTTAGAACTGGCAGCTAGTATTGCAGACTGCTTTTAAGACATGGAAAAGAAGGTAACGAAGTTCAGGACGAGGACACTTTGAAAATAAGGCGTAGAACTTACTGTTTTTGCATGAATTTTAAATGTCGAAAGTTTCGTGTGTGTGTGTGTATTTTTTTGAATAACAAATACTGATCAAGATGTTGCATATTTTTTTCCTAATATTTAGGGTCCAAAACAGACAAGCATGAGATAATTGTAATAATCAAGAGAAGACATGTCAATGGATAGAATGCAATGCATATATTTCAAACACACATATATGACATGCATAATGTTGTATAAGGTACATCAATATGCCCTCAAAGTGAAGAATTTCTCTATCTTCCGAATTGAATTTAGTTTTTGTTCATTGTCTAAAGCAGAAATAATTCATTTTTTTGGGGAATTATTATTATAACTACATTATATAAATATATGAATTGAAATATTTCTTCTCGTTGGTTAATTGTCATTTTTTTATTACATGATTTACACCTTTTCATCAAAACATGGATTACATCTCCTTCGCCATCCTGCACACACAAAATAAATATTCTCGTTGCGCTAGGTCTATATATTATTGTATATATTCACGTATATAGAGAGAACTTAGAACCATGCGTTATGACTAGAAATCGTACCATCACGTGTTTTCCGCAGATAAAAACAGAACGCGCACCTTGTTGCGCACAATAGTAAACAGTAGACGACGTGAGAACAGCCATGTTGTTAGATATGAATCGCTGTTATCGGATTGACGCAGAGTTGCGGGGAGCAATGAAACGATATCTTTGGTCCACGTTTTCGCACTTTGTCCATACTTTGAACTGTCTCTTTATCTATGTAGGACTGCCGTTGAAAATGGGTGAAAACCGGACGGAAGATGTGAAAGAAAAGGCGTTCAGATGGTGTAGAAAATCTCTCGGGGGCGCCTGGAATCAAATTTCCAAAGAAGATTTACAAATAAAACCAATAAGGTATATATTTTATAGTTTGATGTTTCCGTAAACTTACATGTAATATTATTACTAATAACAACGTGGCGATGGCTTGTACAATGCGCGTGTAGACATCAAAATATACACGTCACTATCACGCGAAATTAAGGTCACGACTCGAGAATGTAAACAAACCGCTGTATTTAAATGTTTTAGGATTTATTTATAAGACATTACATCAGTTATATTTAACTTTATCTAACTTATGGAGCAAGTAATGTGAATTAATTAAGATATGAATTATTTATTTAAAAAAAAAACACCCAGCAGGAGTCATGCGATTTTTAAGTTAATGTCACAATTTTATATTGAAGAGAATATAACTTGCATAGAATAACTGTACATGTATATATACACATGTGTACTAGCTACAAAAAGCAACAAGAGTAAGTGTTACAGAACTTTGCTTAAAAGTAAATCGAGCACACACATTCATTGTATTTTGAATTAGATATTTCTCTGATATAGGTAAGGTAGGACTTTTCAGTAGATCTACATCATATAAATGCACATCCACTTCATATTTAGTATTATTATTATACCCCCCGCAACAAGTTGTGGGGGGGGTATACTGGAATCGGGTTGTCCGTCTGTCCGTCCGTCCGTCTGTAGACGCAATGGTTTCCGGACTCTAAAGCATTATCCTTTCCACCTACCGTCACCATATCATACATATGGACTACCCATGGGATGAAGATGTTCCCTATCGATTTTGGGGTCAAAAGGTCAAAGGTCAAGCGCACTGGACATCGAAGAAGCAATATGGTTTCCGGGCTCTAAAGCGTTATCCTTTCCACCTACAGTCACCATATCATACATATGGACTACCCATGGGATGAAGATGTTCCCTATCGATTTTGGGGTCAAAAGGTCAAAGGTCAAGTGCACTGGACATCGAAGTAGCAATATGGTTTCCGGGCTCTAAAGCCTTATCCTTTCCACCTACAGTCACCATATCATACATATGGACTACCCATGGGATGAAGATGTTCCCTATCGATTTTGGGGTCAAAAGGTCAAAGGTCAAGTGCACTGGACATCGAAGTAGCAATATGGTTTCCGGGCTCTAAAGCCTTAACCTTTCCACCTGCAGTCACCATATCATACATATGGACTACCCATGGGATGAAGATGTTCCCTATCGATTTTGGGGTCAAAAGGTCAAAGGTCAAGTGCACTGGACATCGAAGTAGCAATATGGTTTCCGGGCTCTAAAGCATTATCCTTTCCACCTGCTGTCACCATATCATACATATGGACTACCCATGGGATGAAGATGTTTCCTATCGATTTTGGGGTCAAAAGGTCAAAGGTCATGCGCACTGGACATCGAAGTAGCAATATGGTTCGGTTTGTCATGCCATTTGTTTTTTACACTCAGAAAAGAGGTAGTTTATACCTATTACCAACACCCTTTGGGAGATTGGGGTAAGCGGGGGGTATTCTTAGTGAGCATTGCTCACAGTACCTCTTGTTATATATGTTTTTGTTTTATTAATAGTGGTGGACTGACAAATAGGCTGTACCTCTGCTCCCTGCCAGATGGAACAGAAACAGAAGAAAATGAGCCGTTTCAAGTTCTTATGAGAGTGTATGGTGAAATTGCTCAAAGGAATGATTATATGCTCAGAAACTCTGTCATTTTTGCTTTGTTTTCTGAAAAGAAGAAAGGACCAAAGCTCTATGGAATGTATCCAGAAGGACGAATTGAAGAGTACATACCTGTAAATATTCACATTTTTTTATAAATTCTTTCATTTGTCGTGATTTGCACAATTTTTTTCATTAATGTATTATAGGCAGCAGTGACTGTGTTTATCAGCTTAAATATCACTGAGGTATAGATTTAAAGGACTCCAAAAGGCATGCAATGTTAGCCGCTACTTATACGCAGGTAGCTTTGTTGTGAAGTTTTGGAGCTTTATTATATTATTAGTATACCCATGGCTGATGCAGATGAATAATCGCATAACTTTTCACGTAATTTTATTTTACAGTCCAGATCACTGAAGCGTACGGAACTTCAAAATTTAAAGCTTTCACAAACTATCGCTCAAAAGCTTGCTTTCTTTCATACTCTTGAGATGCCCCTCACCAAGCAGCCTAATTTTCTACGCAAGCAAATGAATGAGTAAGTATATTTTAACATCTTCTAAGTACGAATTAGACGAGGTATCTAAAATTAAACAGACATGAAACTAGGATTATTCAGGGAGGGGGATGGGGGTTTGCGAATCTCTTTGAAATATTTAGAGTGATACAAATATCAGGATTGATAAGGGTATGGATCCCTAAAATATATCAATCAAAGTTCAAGGGCAAAAGTATGCCCTACATATCATATGGGTAGTAAAAATTAGGAGGCCAAGTATTGATTTACGTAAATTTTTGGCTCTCATGCTTTTCACACAGGTGTTGGAATGCACCACTTATACTGCCCTTGTTTTAAGCTTATATACTTTAAGCTAAATATACAACTATTACAGTATTCCAAGGCTTGTAGATACAGTTACAGTAATAAGATAAGATACGTTTATTCCAATTTTGGGCCCAGAGGGCATAACAGTAAGACATTAATAAGACAGTACTATATATACAACCACTACCGTATTCCAAGGCTCGTAGTTACAATTACAGTACTATATATACAACCACTACCGTATTCCAAGGCTCGTAATTACAATTACAGTACGACTCGTATATACAATTACAGTACTATATATACAACCACTACCGTATTCCAAGGCTCGTAGGTACAATGACAGAGTTAAATGTGCATGTCTTTTGTTTAGGAGGATAGTTATACCCCCCGCAACAAGTTGTGGGGGGGGGGGGGGGGTATACTGGAATCGGGTTGTCCGTCTGTCTGTCCGTCCGTCCGTCTGTAGACGCAATGGTTTCCGGACTCTAAAGCATTATCCTTTCCACCTACCGTCACCATATCATACATATGGACTACCCATGGGATGAAGATGTTCCCTATCGATTTTGGGGTCAAAAGGTCAAAGGTCAAGCGCACTGGACATCGAAGTAGCAATATGGTTTCCGGGCTCTAAAGCGTTATCCTTTCCACCTACAGTCACCATATCATACATATGGACTACCCATGGGATGAAGATGTTCCTTATCGATTTTGGGGTCAAAAGGTCAAAGGTCAAGTGCACTGGACATCGAAGTAGCAATATGGTTTCCGGGCTCTAAAGCGTTATCCTTTCCACCTACAGTCACCATATCATACATATGGACTACCCATGGGATGAAGATGTTCCCTATCGATTTTGGGGTCAAAAGGTCAAAGGTCATGCGCACTGGACATCAAAGTAGCAATATGGTTTCCGGGCTCTAAAGCATTATCCTTTCCACCTACAGTCACCATATCATACATATGGACTACCCATGGGATGAAGATGTTCCCTATTGATTTTGGGGTCAAAAGGTCAAAGGTCAAGTGCACTGGACATCGAAGTAGCAATATGGTTTCCGGGCTCTAAAGCGTTATCCTTTCCACCTACAGTCACCATATCATACATATGGACTACCCATGGGATGAAGATGTTCCCTATTGATTTTGGGGTCAAAAGGTCAAAGGTCAAGCGCACTGGACATCGAAGTAGCAATGTGGTTTCCGGGCTCTAAAGCGTTATCCTTTCCACCTACAGTCACCATATCATACATATGGACTACCCATGGGATGAAGATGTTCCCTATTGATTTTGGGGTCAAAAGGTCAAAGGTCAAGTGCACTGGACATCGAAGTAGCAATATGGTTTCCGGGCTCTAAAGCGTTATCCTTTCCACGTACAGTCACCATATCATACATATGGACTACCCATGGGATGAAGATGTTCCCTATTGATTTTGGGGTCAAAAGGTCAAAGGTCAAGCGCACTGGACATCGAAGTAGCAATGTGGTTTCCGGGCTCTAAAGCGTTATCCTTTCCACCTACAGTCACCATATCACACATATGGACTACCCATGGGATGAAGATGTTCCCTATCGATTTTGGGGTCAAAGGTCACGTGCACTGGACATCGAAGTAGCAATATGGTTCGGTTTGTCATGCCATTTGTTTTTTACACTCAGAAAAGAGGTAGTTTATACCTATTACCAACACCCTTTGGGAGATTGGGGTAAGCGGGGGGTATTCTTAGTGAGCATTGCTCACAGTACCTCTTGTTTAGCTAGATACTTAGATGTCCAGAAGATCATAACAAATTAACTATATCTATATATATATATACACATTTTCCAATCTCTGGAGAACCACTGTGCCAATATTAGCAAATGTACTCCTTGATGAATCATTTAGAAACCTTCTGCCCAATATTTAATTATGCATCAGTAGGCCTGATTAGTAAATGTAAATATTATACATTTAGTTGTCTGGCACATCATATAAAATGGAGGATGTGACAAAAGAAAAAAAAGTCATGGTTATTTTTGTCATGGGGGTATAAAAACATTGTCAGAATGCTAATAAAAACATGGTCAGAATGCTAATAAAAACAATGTCAGAAGGCTAATAAAACCAATTTTAGAATACTCATAAAAGCAATATCAGAATGCAAATAAAAATATGGTCAGAATACTAATAAAAACTATGTCAGAAGGCTAATAAAACCAATATTAGAATGCTAATAAAAGCAATATAAGAAATTTAGAATACTAATAAAAACAATGTCAGAAGGCTAATAAAACCAATGTTAGAATACTAATAAAAGCAATATCAGAATGCTAATAAAAACATCAGAATGCTTATAAAAACATGGTCAGAATGCTGATAGAATTATGGTCAGAATGCTTATAAAAACATGGTCAGAATGCTGATAGAATTATGGTCAGAATGCTAATAAAATTAATGTCAGAATGCTAATAGAATTACTGTCAGAATGCTTATAAAAACATGGTCAGAATGCTAATAGAATTATGGTCAGAATGCTTATAAAAACATGGTCAGAATGCTGATAGAATTATGGTCAGAATGCTAATAAAATTAATGTCAGAATGCTAATAGAATTACTGTCAGAATGCTAATTTTGACACAGTATGAAGTAATACATGCGTACCTACATTGTATATATATATATAGTTTGTAAAAAAGAATTCGTTATTTGATACAGTAAATACATCCAATAATAAAAGTCAAGAAACACAAAACTCGAATAACATTTCACTGTTAGCGCTTTCGGCTTTAATGCCTCTTCAGACAGTTATAAAATTTTAGAACTGTCTGAAGAGGCATTAAAGCCGAAAGCGCTAACAGTGAAATGTTATTCGAGTTTTGTGTTTCTTGACTTTTATTATTGGATGTATATATATATATATATATGTATGCAGTAATGACAATCTTTCATGGCTTACTAACAGGTGGATGGTAGAGGTTGAAAGAATTTTAGAAAGTTCCTCTTCACATAAACCATGTCCTTTGGTTAGAAAGTTACAATCTTTTCAACTCAGGAAGGAGCTATTGGAGTTATTGTAAGTACCCACTCTGTGTTGTATAATACTAATAGTTAAGATGACTAACACTGAATAAAACTCAGTAAGAAATATAGAGTGGAATTGACTATGTAAAGTAACTCTGAACAAGGCACGATTAGAAGACAAGGACATTTTTATCTGCTATTTCTTAATGTCTGGGATGTTTTTACCAAATAAAGATACAATGAGATTTTGTACTCGTGTATTTAGGTTAATTGCCTCCTTTAACTATCATGCATCAGAAATGAACTTTGCACATGTTTACATGGTGTGTGGACAATTATCATTACATATAATGTGTTTCTTTTTGAACGGTTTCATCACTATATATTGTTGTCCTCTGTGCACTTTTTCAGATCCATGATGGATAAATGTTCATCACCGGTGGTGTTCTCTCATAATGATTTACAAGAGGGTAAGTTTGAAATGTGCTTGAATGACAAGGTTTTAGTATCCAAAGTCCAAAGTTTTGTACTTCATGACGCTTTCCATATTGATCTAGGAAGCATGTAATACCGCTATCTGTGGCCAGTGCTGTCAACTAGAAATCACTGTATATGTCTATCAGTCTGTCCGTTATATTTTATATCAAGATCACAATTTGGGAATGGAGAAAGATAGTTAGCTCATTTTATAATTTGTTAAACAGAGCTTGCTAGAAAATATGTCATGATCCTAGTCAAGGTCATTTGGAAATATCAAAGCCAAAAGGGGAAAGAAGTATGAAATTCTTTTCCAGATAATTAAAGAGAACATTATTTCACAAACTTGGAGCAATGATCATTTAGAAAGGTTCATGTTGTTTGAAGATTAAATTAGATAGGACCCCGCCATATGGCTGGTGCCCTATATTAATCGCTCTGTAACTTGCCATTTTCATGAATAATTTCATTAGGGTCCTGATATCAATCACTGTTGAACTGTCCGTTCATTAGCACTTCCTATGACTGCTTGATAACATAAGTGTCCTTGGGAATATTTTCATAATTTTATACATAATATTTGGATTAGGCAGAAGAAGAAGACCCGCTTTCAATTTTCAGATTTATGGGCTTTGTCTTTACATCTAGTTGTAAGAATATAAATTTTTCAGTAATGATAAGAAAATAGCACTTTTTATGGCACATAATAACTTTGGTGTATTATAAAAGTCTTTTATTTATGTAACAATGTGAGTATGGTTTTTATAAAGAGATGTCTGTGATTTTCAGGAAACATTTTGTTAATAGAAGATGAATTAGATGATGACAAGAAACTGACAGTGATAGACTGGGAGTATGGCAGCTATAACTATCGGTGAGAAGGCAAAACGGACATTATATTTTGTATAGTTTATAAAATTTAAAAGAGAAATGAATTTTCGGCGATATAGTGCAGATTTCCTTTTTATATTAAGTATGTTGCACTACAATTGAGATATAAGAATGGATTTAGAAATGTAAGTGATTCAGATAAAGCTCTCTGTTGAAAAGAATACACAGCCAGCATATGATACTTTTACAGTATATTATCTGAAAACCCAGATTTCATGCTGCTGCATCTTCATTTCAGAGGTTTTGATTTTGGCAATCATTTTTGTGAATGGACCTGTGATTACTCAGTCGAAGAATATCCCTATTTTTCCTATCATCCGGAGGATTATCCCACAGTTCAAAGACAGGTTAGTACAGAATATCCCTATTTTACCTATCATCCGGAGGATTATCCCACAGTTCAAAGACAGGTTAGTACAGAATATCCCTATTTTTCTTATCATCCGGAGGATTATCCCACAGTTCAAAGACAGGTTAGTACAGAATATCCCTATTTTGCCTATCATCCGGAGGATTATCCCACAGTTCAAAGACAGGTTAGTACAGAATATCCCTATTTTGCCTATCATCCGGAGGATTATCCCACAGTTCAAAGACAGGTTAGTACAGAATATCCCTATTTTTCCTATCATCCGGAGGATTATCCCACAGTTCAAAGACAGGTTAGTACAGAATATCCCTATTTTTCCTATCATCCGGAGGATTATCCCACGGTTCAAAGACAGGTTAGTACAGAATATCCCTATTTTACCTATCATCCGGAGGATTATCCCACAGTTCAAAGACAGGCTATAAAATGTCCACGAACAAGTTGCTAAGTTTTTGTAATTCAGGGCTCGTAATTCACTTTGTATGAAACATATGAGTTATCTAATTTCTTTACTTCCTCTTAAATAGAAAGTAGAGGTTAAAAAAATTATGCTTGTTTGTAAAATTGTATTAAAACAATTTTTTTTTAATACCATATTTATATAGCACCCTTTTCATACACTATGTACGCTCAAAGGTAAAACAATGAATATAACGTTAATTTTTAAACAAAATCCATATGTTGACATGAAAGGAAATTCCCAATAAATGTTGACGCTATTTTCCCAAGTAATTGGGAATCAATATCGTTCCCATACAGTCGAGAGAGGAAAATACCCTGGCTAATGTATCTTCATAAAATGAAATGTAAAACGCTTACTATTTCCACATGTTGCTATTTGGATTTTGGATTGAGAACCTTAGTCTTGTGTAATGCAATCTAGTGAATTTGCACAAATACAAAATTCTTGCTGATTAAAATGATTTACAGAAAAACTATGAAAGTATGCCTTGTAGAGTCTGGAAAAAGAATTTCAAAGCAAATACAGTTGAATAACTAGTACATGTATATGTAGTTTTAAATGCAAATCTGATTTTTCTGTAAATCAGAAATAAAATGCATTGTACAAGGTTTTTGAGTGTTAAGAAGTATACTACACTGATTAATATGATGCCAATAAAGATATAGACTAAATGGAATGAGAACAGCTTGGTGGTTGAGCAATGGTCAAGTGGGTTGGGCACAAAATGTAAAAGTATAAATTCATGTATGAGATTGGAAAAGTTTTGTTGTATTTTACTTATACCTAATTTAGTATATAAATTTCTATTGATTTAGTGATTTTGGTGACGTGAAATATGTTCATTCAGAGAATTTCACAGAATCTTTATACGTGATGAGAAAAGTTTCATTGTGATATACTTAATTTGGTATATTTTCTTTTGCAGTATGATTTTTTCCGTGATTATTTATTGGAACAAAACAAGTTCCTTCCTGAACCACTAGAGATGAGTGAGGACGCATTAAAGCAGTTGTACAGAGAAGCCAACATTTTAGCCATGACGTCTCATTTCTTCTGGGCATTGTGGTCCATCATTCAAAAAGAAATTTCAGACATTGAATTTGGGTACTTGGTAAGTCAAGTGAAGACATGACAAATATAAACATCTACATGGTCTGGATCTTTCGTGAGAATAAATTATTTTTAATATTTTAACAAATTATGCAAGTAATGTTGAGGAGAAGTTTTCTGCATTATGCCAGTTAGACTATTGAAAAGTTGCATATGTGGAGGAACAAGATTTATGTTACACAATCTCTCAGAGTATATGTGTTCATACTTACCTGCCTCTTTTAGGAGTATGCAGTTACGAGGTTCGAGGGATATTTCACAAAGAAGGCTTCCAACAAGAAGGAAGGTCTGATCTGACGTGCCATTCCCATCAGTCCTGAATCAACTTCAGTATTTGGAGGTGGGATTAAGGAACTACACGTGTCTTTCTTAATATATGAATTTAAGTTGATGTATACAGTTTTTATTGTTGATTATTTTTACATGAATATTTTTACATTGAATTTTGATTGTAATTCTTGAACCAAAGAATGTATTTGAATGAATTCGCATTCATTTATGTAAATGGAAGCAATATGTTTTTAATAAAAGAATAAATGACGAAGACATTTGTCCTTATTATTGAATATCGTGATGGGCTACAAATTCATTTTCCATGCAACTTTACTGCATCTAAGCGGAAACCTACCCGCCCCAAAATTGCAAACAGGAAGCAAATCCTTGATAATTATGGGAAAATTGCAGTTGGTCAACATAAATTGGTACAGAATATGCCATGGTTCTGGAAAGTAGATGTGTATTCTAGTATGAAGTAGAAGGGATCAGAAACATAACTTTTAATGATAACTCTATCTGCACGTCAAACTTCATGTTGAGAAAGTCTTTAAATGTCCCAGTGAGGCTTGGGGGGGGAGGGGGGATATGTTTCCTGTCTTGGCTGCAGTCAGGATGTCCCACTTTTTTAACTCTTCTGAGCCAAAGGCTCAAAGAGTTACATATGTAATCATATGGCCATATGTCTGGCATGCAGTGTGCGTCAACTTTATGGATAAAGGGCTATATCTCAAGAACCCCTTGGTCAATTTTTGTCAAATTTGTCACAGGGTATCCTTGGCCCAAGGGCTTTCATTTGTACTGAAACTAGGGTTGTGTCCCTTTAACAAGGGGAGATAATTAGGAAAATGCAAACAAAAGTAGTGGTTGCTAAAAAATCTTCTTCTCAAGAACCACGGGGCAAATTATCACCAAACTTATGCATAAGGATGAGGATAGGTTATGGATAAAAAATTGTTCATGGCATCATCCTGGGGCAAAGGGTGTGGTCTCGAGGTCACTTCAAAGTTGACCTTAAATTTTGTTTTGTTAAAACTTTGATATTTTGCTTAGTATAAGGACTAGGATCATCAAATTTTGTCAGTTGATGCATCTTAGGACCTAATATCATGTTGTCTCAAAAGTAGGTCATGGTGACCTTCTTTTTGAATTTCGCAGGTAATTATTATTAAATGGATTTTGATGCATATCTTGGACACTTTTAAGCCTATGATCATCAAAAGTTGTCAGTTGATGGATCATGGGACCTTGAACTGCGTCATGTGAAAAGTATGTCACCATGACCTACTTTCTGAATTTTATGACTAATCATTTATGAATACATTTTAGGTTGATATTTCAGATACCGAGAGGTTTAGAATCATCAAACCTTGTAAGTTGATGCATCTAGAGGCCTCGAAACATATTTATAAAAAAAGTAGGTCACGGTGACCTACTTTTTGAATTTCACATTTTCAATTTTAGATGCATATTTTGGACACTATGAAAGCTAGGATCATCAAACTTTGTCAGTTGATGCATCTTGAGTCTTCATAGTTTGTTGACCAAAAAGTAGGTCACCGTGACCATCTTTTGGAATTTGACGGCTATATTTTAATATTTCAGATACTATTTGACTTGCAATCATCAAACTTTGTCAGTTGATGCATGTTGAGTCTTCAGAGTGTGTTGACTAAAAAGTAGGTCACTGTGACCTTCTTTTGGAATTTGACGGCTCTATTTGAATATTTCAGATATTATTTGACTTACAATCATCAAAATTTGTCAGTTGATGGGTCTTGAGTCTTCAGAGTGTGTCGACCAAAAAGTAGGTCACTGTGACCTACTTTTGGAATTTGACGTTTATATCTCAATATTTCATATACTATTTGACTTCAATTATCAAACTTTGTCGGTTGATGCATCTTGAGTCTTTGGAGTGTGTTGACCAAAAAGTAGGTCACTGTACCTTCTTTTGGAATTTGACGGCTATATTTGAATACTATTTGACTTGTCAGTTGATGCATCTTGAGTCTTCAGTGTGTCGACCAAAAGTAGGTCACCGTGACCTACTTTTGGACAGTTACATTTAAATTTTCAGGTACTATTTGACTAAACATCATCAAACTTTGTTAATTGATGAATCTTGGTTATTGAGAATTTTTGCCTGTTCTACAATGTATCAGAAGAGCGATTCTAGGCCCATGGGCCTCTTGTCTTTAGTATAATTTGAGATATGATGTAAAACTTGCCTTTATAGAACTACATGTACTGTTTGTCAGGGGCAACCCATTTTGAGAAGAGTTATAGTCCTCTGTAAAATTGGTTGTCCATAATTCTTCTTGTTATGATTTTGAATACTAACAAGAACAACTACAAATGACTTGCATTATAGTTGAACCACTTTGACAAGAGTTTTAGATCTTTGCATAATTTTGTTCTACTCCATTTGACTTTGAGAAACTAACTTGGGACTTGCTGTGGTGCAACTAGTTTTATCATGGTTGACCCACTTTGAGTTTTAAAACCCATTGCATTTTTAGCTCTTCTGAGCCAAAGGCTCAAAGAGCTAATGCTATGGCCATTTGTGCGGTGTGCGGTGTGTGTAAACTTTTTAGAAAAAGGGCTATAACTCAAGAACCCCTTGGCCAATTTTTTTCAAATTTGTTACAGGGTATCATTGGCCCAAGGGCTTTCATACATACTAAATAGAGGGTTGTGACCCTTTAACAAGGGGAGATAATCAGGAAAATACAAACAAAAGTAGTGGTTGCTAAAAAATCTTCTTCTCAAGAACCACAGGGCAGATTATCACCAAACTTACACATAAGGATGAGGATATGTTGTAGATTAAAAATTGTTCAAGGCATTACCCTGGGGCAAAGGGCGTGGTCCCAAGGTCACTTCAAAGTTGACCTAAATTTAATTTTTTTTTAAATTCCTTAAATCTTAGATATTTTAGTCATTATAAGGACTAGGATCATCAAATTTTGACAGTTGATGCATCTTAGGACCTTGTGTCAAGTTGTCTCAAAAGTAGGTCACGGTGACCTACTTTTTGAATTTTGCAGGTATTTATTTTAAAATTAATTTTGATGCATATCTTGGACACTTTGAAGCCTATGATCATCAAAACTTGTCAGTTGGTGGATCATGGGACCTTGAAATGCGTCAACTGAAAGATAGGTCACCGTGACCTACTTTCTGAATTTTATGGCTTATCATTTATAGATATATTTTAAGTTGTTATTTCAAATACCGAGAGGTTTAGAATCATCAAATCTTGTAAGTTGATGCATCTTGAGGCCTTGAAACATATTTATAAAAAAAGTAGGTCAGTGACCTACTTTTTGAATTTTGCAAATATTCAAATTTCACATTTTCAATTTTAGATGCATATTTTGGGCACTGTAAAACCTAGGATCATCAAACTTTGTCAGTTGATGCGTCTTCAGTCTTCGGTTTGTGTCGACCAAAAAGTAGGTCACCGTGACCTACTTTTGGTATTTGACAGCTAAATTACTATATTTCAGACACTATTTGACCTACAATCATCAAACTTTGTCAGTTGATGCATCTTGAGTCTTCGGAGTGTATCGACCAAAAAGTAGGTCACTGTGACCTACTTTTGGCATTTGACAGTTATATTTATATATTTCAGTCACTAATTGACCTACAATCATCAAACTTTGACAGTTGATGCATCTTGAGTTTACGGAGTGTGTCGACCAAAAAGTAGGTCACCTTGACCTACTTTTGGAATTGGACGGCTATATTTATATAATTCAGATACTATTTGACCTACAGTCATCAAACTTTGTCAGTTGTTGGGTCTTGCATGTTTGAAGAGTGTTGACGAAAAAGTAGGTCACTTTGACCTACTTTTGGAATTTGACAGCTATATTTATATATTTCAGATACTATTTGACCTACAGTCATCAAACTTTGTCAGTTGATGGGTCTTGCATGTTCGGAGTTCGCTGACCAAAAAGTAGGTCACCATGACCTACGATTGGAATTTGACAGCTATATTTCAATATTCAGATACTAATTGGCTTAAAATCATCAAACTTTGTCAGTTGATATTTCTTGGGTTCTCAAAATGTGTAAACCAAAAAGTAGGTCACATTGACCTACTTTTTTTGAATTCTTAGGATTTAACTAAAGATTTAGAATACTAAGAGGCTAAGAATAGAAATGGTGGGGTTGTACAATTTATCAGAAGAGCGATTCTAGGCCCTTGGGCCTCTTGTTTTAAACATCATCTGAAACTTGTTACTTGTTGGATAACTATATATTAAGTTTAACTTTCATTGGGAATAAACCACTTTAACCAGATCGAGTTTTTCCAGCAAAATTTGTTTTCTTGCACTTTTCATAGCCCACTTGAAAATGGGGTCATATTGATTTTGCACCTGTGGGTCGGTCAGTTGGTAGATCAAGTGTTATCTGTCCAATATGAGAACACTTTGCTTGACAGATGTCAAACTTCCTTGTCACCTGTGGGTCTGTCAGTTGGTAGACCAAGTGTTATCTGTCCAGTATGAGAACGCTTTGCTTGACAGATGTCAAACTTCCTTGTTATACTGGTTTCCCCTAAAGAGTGGATGACTTTATTGATTTTGAGATCACAGTCATTCTGCTTTGGACATGGAAGATATTGTTCAATCCGGAGAACCCTTTGCTCGACAGGCATCAAACCAGGTACAGTAGTCCCCCCCCCCTCCTCCCTAAGAAGTAGATGTATCCTAATAATTTTGAGGTTGTAAGGTCAAGGGTTATACTGGATATAGGAAGATATTGTCTGCTCAAGATCTTGTATGATGGGCATCAAAGTTGGGACATTGGGTATTATTGATTTTGAGATCACAAGGTAAAGGTCAAACTGGCCATAGTATGATATCTGCTCAATATCCTGAAAACCCTTTGCCTGACCGACATCAAACATGGTACACTGGTTTCCCCTAAGAAGTGGATGTCCCCTATTGATTCTGAGATCACAAGGATAAAGGTCAAGGGTCAAACTGGACATTGAAAGATATTGTCTGCTCAATATTTTGGTATGTGCACCCTTCACTCGATAGACATCAAACTTGGTACACTGGTTTCCCCTAAGATGTAGATGTCTCCTATTGATTTTGAGGTTGAAGGTTTAACATACTGGACTTGGTAAGATACTATCTGCTCAATGTCTTGAAACCCTTTGCTTAACAGACATCAAGATTGGTACACTGGTTCCCCCTAAGAAGTAGATATCCCTTTTGATTTTGAGGTCACAAGGTAAAAAGATCAGGGGTCATACTGGATATAGATATATTTTTTTGCTCAATATCTTCAAAATGCTTTGCTTGACAGACATCAAACATGGTACACTTTGTACACTGGTTTTATTGATTCTGTGGTCACAAAGTCCAACTATTCTGGGCATAGAAAGATAATGTCTGCTCATTGTCTAGAGAACCCTTTCTTTGACAGACATAAAACTTTGTACACTGGTATATCCTGAGGAGTAGATGACCCCTTTTGATACTGAGGTCAAAAGGTTGAGGTTCAAACTACTCGGGGACATTAGATGTCTGCTCAAAATATTGAAAACCCTTTGCTTTATGCTGGTAGCCCCAGATTGGTCTTCAAGTCACAAGGTTATGACTCAAATGCCTGATCATTTAGAAATGTCTGCTCAGTATTTTGAGAAATCAGACTTGTATTTTGGGTTCTGCTGATTAGTAGATAATTCATATTTTTCACTATTGTTACAGACATTCTAGATTTAAAGTTGATCCTTTACAGATTGCCACAAGGGGCATTATGTTTCTAAAACATTTTTTTTGTTTAGATTATTAGTTCACCTGAGCTGAAAGCTCAAGTGAGCTTTCCTGATTACCCGTTGTCCGTCAGTCCGTCTGTAAACTTTTCACATTTTCGACGGAACCATTAGGCCAATTTCAACCAAACATTGCAAAAGGCATCCTTGGGTAATGGGGATTAAAATTTGTTCAAATGAAGGGCAACATCCTTCTCCAAGGAGAGATAATAGTGAAAATAAACTAACAAATCTTAAAAAGCTTCTCCAGAACCAGCAGGCCAATTTCAACTTCATAGGAGAGATAATCACGAAAATGTAAAAATAGGGTGGGGTCATTTAAGAATATTCTTCTCAAGAATTACTGTGCCAGACAAGTTCCTAACATAGTGCAGATTCAACTTTGTGAAAATCATGGCCCCTGGAGGTTGGGTGGAACCACAATAGGGGATCAAAGTTTTACATGCAAATATATAGGGAAAATCTTTTAAAATCTTCTCAAGAACCACTGGGTCAGAAAAGTTGAAATTCTCACGAAAGCTTCCCGATATAGGGCAGATTCAAGTTTGTTAAATTCATGGCCTTCGGGGATTGGATGGGGCCACAATAGTGGATCAAGTTTAATATGCTGATATATATAGGAAATATCTTGAAAAATTTTTCTTGAACTATTTAAGCAAAGGCTCTTTCATATTTTGCAAACACATTCCTTAAGGTCAGACCTTTCAAAGATCCAAGTGTGTGTGATCTTGTGACCTATACCTGGAAGTTTGACCAACTTTTAATTAAAATCTTACTTATCCAATATATTCTGAACTATCTAAGGTAGATCTTTCATATCTTGTATATGGATTTCTTATGGAAAACCTCTCATTTCATGATTTTGAACTTGGAGTTTGACCTACTTTTAAGAAAACATAATCCATTAAGTATATCTGGAACTATCTTAGTAGGGCTTTCATATTTTGTATAGAGATAGATATGGCAAGACATTGTGATACAATGGTGTTTGATCTTTTGACCTTGGGAGTTTGACCTACTTCAAGAAAAACCTAACCTATTTAGTATCTCCTGAACCGTTTGAGGTTCATATTTTGTATATAATATATTCTTTATGGCAAGACCTTGTTATACTTTGACCTTGCACAATGACAGGGCCAAGGTGAGCAATGTGACCCATGGGTCTCTTGTTCTAGAGCTAGTCGGAGATTTGCCCTAATTAACCAATTTTTAAAAGAATTGTAGCCCTATGCATAATTTAGGTAGGTATAAATGCTTCGAGATTTTCATATGAAATTCGCTTTATAGCCTTCTAATAAGCAACTACTGAAACAAAACTATGTTTAACTTTCATTACAATTAACTATTTCACTTAAGTTATGATCCTCTTTATAAATTAGTTTTCTGCAAGTTGGGAGGCGATACAGCCTGTGCAGAACACGCATATTTACGAACCACTTGGTTTTAGGTCACCTGAGTGCATGGTGACCTATTAGGCTATAGCCATTGGTTTCCATCTGTTAACAATTTGACATATTTAACTTCTTGAAAACTACAAGGCCAATTGTTACCATTTTTGGTGTGAAACAATATCTAGGATAACAGGAATTCAAATTGTGAAACTCATGACCTTACCACTCATGGGTGGGGCCAAATATGCTGAAGAAGGCCATACATGTATTTTTGAAAATCTTCTCTACTCCCACATATGCTGGAGAAAAGCTAAATGCATGGATACAATGTCCATGAAGCCCTCTAGTAAAATTCATGGCGCCTCGGTCAGGGGTTCAGGCCAATATGACCATACAGAGAAATGTATTAAATCTTGGAAAATCTTCTCTGCTCCCATATATATTTGGGAAAAGCTAAACGCATACGATGTCCATGAAGCTCTCTACCTATATTGTGAAATTATTGTTCCTGGGTCAGGGGTTCAGGCCCTTGGGCAGGGCCAATATGGCCATATAGTGAAAAGGTATTAGATCGTAGAAAATCTTCATGACATGGCCGCATGATACCCCAAGATGTACACATGAGTAGAGATTGCTCAGTATATAGGAGTGAGAATCGTGGGTCTTTTGGATACGACTTTGAAAATGGAGGTCCCGTGTTTCGGCAGGCATTGGTCCATTAAAGAACCCTCACTGCTATGACTTTATGTGTTAAGCATAGATCTAAATTAGTGGTACTTCACCTACAATTGGTGACGTTTCAATAGGAGTGAAAAATTCTCGATGGGATGTGAAACATACAAACAAACAAGCAACCAACCAACCGAAGCATTTTATTGACAAACTTTAACAACAAGGTAATTATCTACATCTAGGAATGGGTATGTTTAATTGACATCACAATTGGGTGATTTGAATGATGAATGTCAGCAGACATTGATTTGTGCCACCAGTGTAAAGAAAGTGGATTGGTCAACAAGTTACACAACTCACAACATAAAATACTACCAGTAAGTCAAATTCTAAAACATTTAAGTTCAACACGGACGGAATGTACATAAAAACAGATTAATTTTGAGAAAAAACCAACAAAAACAAAACAAAAAGACCCCCAACATTTACAAGTATGACAACACTATATATTACGTAACCAGTTAACAATTTGATGTCACTTGCATCAAAGGAATATACTCAAGTCCTTAAAGATAGACGTTTGTCAGTAACATCATAATTTACATAACTGGTGGTGAATAAATACTCGAGGGAAAAACTCAAACACTGATACGATTAGCATCATATTATGACTTCAAAACTTCACACAAAATTCATAAACTGTAAAGTTAATGTATAGGAAAAAAGTTGGGAAAATTCTTGTGTGTTAATAAACAGGAACCGTAAGGAATGTTTATTAGAACTAAATTACATACTTCAGTAATACATGTAAATACATGCAGTAATGCAGTCTTTTCTATCAAAAAAAAAAAAATAATTTCATTTATTAGGTTTCTGTTAAAATTAATGTATGCAGTAATAATACACATATAAGATTTAAAAAAGGAGGAGTGGAAGTGTCAGTTTGGTTGAATGCCGTTTCTATGCCAACCTGTTTTGCAAGTAAAGATGAAATGCTGTACATAAAGGGACACACAAGTTTTTAAAGTGATATACGTCAGCAGATCAAAGGATCTAATTTTGATTAGAGATGTTAAAATGTCAACTCCCAGTTCATTAAATTTATTTCACTAATTCTGTTTTGTTCATAATCTTTTCTTTGTCTTGATGAAAATAGTAGTATGTGAAATTATGGTATTCTATTTACACACAGATTTCTTTCTCTATTGCAATATATATATTTAAACACCTTTGTGGTTCAATGACACAGGGTATGTTAACACTTCTATAATTCATACTGTTAGAGCACACCAAAAACATGCATAAGTAAAATGTAAACAAATTGTAAATATTTCAAATGCTTTCACTGAGAGATCTGATTTACGGAAATAAAAATCTAGCAGTTTTTATACTGTATGCAGCAAAACTTTAGCCCCCACCATTTTAGTTTAGCTTGTTTCATCTTTATGATTAAAATTAGAGAATTTACAACTTAGCAAATGTACATTATGAAATTATAAATCTAATGTAGTGAGACACAAAATTTTCAATGCAAATGGGTTAAAATAACACAGCGAAAATATCCCCATAAACAGCACAATTGCTGAACTGCACCCAAAATCCAGAGGGTAGCCGAGACAGAATTTCAGGACAAAATTATAAAAGATGTATATTAACCTATCCTATAAATCAATCACAGAGGCTGTAAAAGTGCTATACATAACTATACACGTCAACAAACAAGATATTTCTGTATACCAGTACTTGAAAAACATACCATTCAAGATTATCAACAATGAACAAGGTCTTGGACGGATTTAATACATTTTGTATGAAAGACTCGATTCCATGCAAACTATTGTACATGGTAGTATAATTCTCCTCCATATTTACAAAATATCACGATATTTTATAAATGTACACTTATTGTACCCTTCATACAGGCACTGTTCTTGTCGACACTTTAGTCCAGGTTTTCTGCATCATAATATTTTAAAACATCTCTTTTGTTGAATCACCATCATATTCATTTTCATACCTTATATTGTTAACAATCCCTAGAAATAAATGTTCTTCTGATGTAGGTATGTAAATGCCTTGTAAAAGGAGTATGAATACACTCATGTATTTCATACAGTGAACACACGTTTGTGAGAATATGTAAAAATCATTTTTAAGTGCATATGACAACAGATAGTAATTTTTAAATACAAAAGATATACATGTATCTCTATGCCATGCCTAAAATGAGAGTTATACAGGAATAAAATGCTCATTGTTTCAAACAGAAATAACTGCAAAAATCAGAACATCTATTTTTTTTAATTATCATTAGATAGACGGAATAAGATAAAGAAAATTTAAATCTCACACAAAGACACAATATAAAAATGGCAAGTAAATTATAGAGATTTCAAAGCTTAACAAATTAAAAAGCTATCATGATCCAAAAATTACTTGCATCACACAAAATTCACATAGAAATACTGATTTCTTCTGAAAATACAAGTACGGATGTGCATTCCAACTATGTATAGTTCTCATTTTTCACAACCACATATATAGAAGCAGACGGCAAACAGAGAGGAGCAGACGGCAAACTCTCCCAGTGTTAATGATTTGCATTTTCTAAAATGAAAACCTTCACATATTCTTAAACAACTGAAAGTCAGCTTCAAGAATCACATCCTTTCAAAATTTGTCTGGATTCCAAAATTATCAATTATCAGTTCAAATAGTAGTTAAAACTTTAACAAATATTTGAATAAGTTATTGATTGCATCTTAACCCTTAATTTCTACAATAGGAATGAGCCTTCATCACAAGGGATCCAGGGCATTCTTCTTCTTTCTGCCCTTCTTTGTGTTGACAGACGGTAGCGCATCTAAACGTGTGGGCTTTCGAACCATGGTGTCCTCTTGCAGCAGTTGACCGTGAACAGCAGCTGCCCGCAGTCCTGAACTCATTGGATCGTCGTTCATATGACCATTTGTCATGGATCCTCGAGGACTTTTTAAGCTGTAGGTATCTTTCACTTCGTTGATATCTAAAGAGATATAACTTGGAAGATACAAATACACTTTCAAAGAAAACACATGGTGTGTTTGTGCGATATTACATTGTCTAATGTGTTTGGTTCCAAAAATTTTTATTACAATGACATGTAGTTTGAAAGAAAACCCAGACTACAGAAATTCATTTCTTTACGTTTGACATTTCGTTATTTTCCGTGAATACATTTCGCGGGTTTTTGAGCTCATGCAAGAGCGCTTTTGTGCTTAATATATATACTACTACTGGTCGGTGTTCGGGCAGTGCGAGGTTCGTTACAAGCAACAAAGGTCGCTTTTGTATTTCTGTGCCTTAGCTTTCCCTCCCACACAGCCCATTTTCAGTTTAGAATTCATGTTTTCATTAGTGATTTTTCAGCTTTGTTGATTTGATGTTTGCTTATTAAAAGCGATCTTGTAACGAACGCAGCCAACCTATTAACTTTTTCTGTTTTGTTTTATTATCAAATAGTCAAGAAAATATTTATTTTCGGACGAGGGCACTGAGGGAGAAAATAATTTGTAATATTTTTAAAGGTTGGATGCTGAAATACATTTGCAGTATTTTGATTGCACATAATCCAGATTACTAAGAGGCAGTTTGTGTCAAAGTTCACTTTCTTTCATCCACCACTAAATGTTAACCCCTATTGTGGATCAAGCGGAAGGAAACTATGGTCCATATCCCCACTCCCCAACTAAGAATGGTTAAAAATACATACATTTGCCTATTTTTAGGCATTTTAGTTATGAAATAATAAATGTATGGTATAGGTGTAAAGGTTAGAACCTATCCACCCTCTGAGAAAAAATTGCCAGTGACCCCCTCCAATGATGTATTTGCTACTCCTCAAACTAGGTGAACACAAAATAGCAGGTGTAAATCCATGGGTATAAAAGTTTGAAATCAGTTTCTTATTGAAAATGAGTTCCATTTGAATTGTAATTGATAAAACAGTATAATTCATACATGCTTTTTGCAGTAATAAACCTTTAATGTTTCACTGTTTGTAATTCTTGATAAAAACAATGGGACACAAGTGACCTTTGAACTTGACATAAAAACCTATTCTTAATTAGAAAACAAGTTACTTTATGAAATATTGAGAATAAATATCCAGTATGTTTGTATTTAAATATAAAAACAATGGAAACGAAATGGAACTTTATCCTCATATAAGGTATATGCTCTGAGTGACTTTTAATTTTCCAAAATGTCCTTGAAAGACGTTGGTCCAAAAGTTGAAATATTGTTAAAATGAAGGGTTTTTCATATCAAAAGTATATGTTCTGATTGACCTTGACCTTTACAAAATGATCTTGATAGATTTTTGTCAGAAAGCCATTTGCCTATTACTTATGATCAATACCTGTTCAAAACTGTTGAAATAAGGAACATTTTCCTTATAAAAGGCACATGTTCTGAATGACCCTGACCTTTCCAAAATGACCTTGATCAAAAGTTAATATTTGTGATCAATTTTGATCAATTATGATGAAAGGTTTAGAAGAGCTCAGGTGGACAGACTGACATGATGGCAACTATATGCTCCCCCCAAAAATTTTCAAGGAGGATAACAATGGAATATAATACTGCAGCAAGTTTTTGCATGAAGCCTATTTGGTATGTAATGTACTCCATGCTTTCCTTGTTTTTAACATAAAATACATGTACAACCAAACTACACATTTCTTTCTTAACTAGAATTCAAACATACTGAATCGATTGATTGGCTCATTGGTCTGAAGAAGCTGGCTGGCTCGTTTTCCCTGGAAATAATTGTGGGAGTGGTCCTCCTTCCTCATGATTTTCTGAAGAAGTAAGATTTGATTACATTTACATGCATGATGGTGGAAAGTCTGAAATAAAGTCGCATAATTTTTTTTATTAAAACTATTGAATTTTTTTTTAAACACAAAAGGTGTTCTGACATCTCTGAAGCGGTCCTCCTCGTTGTCATAGATGCTGGCCTGGATGTCTCCATTGGACATTCTCGGACGACTCCTTCCCTCCACTGGTCGGCCTCCAGGCATTACTCCCTCTAGAAAAAGTGAAGTCAGGAAAAACTTAGGAACTTTTCACATGGGAAAGATCACGCATTATAGCTGTGTGCTTAATGTCTTCACTTTATAAATTTACTAATTTACTGCAGGTCAGAGTTCATTAATAACAGATCAGCATGGAAGACTTTTTCTTCTGAGAGAATCACAGCCATTCAAAATTATCACAAGTATTTGAATATGCTTGTGCACAAATAAAACTTGTTTAGTATATATCAACATGTAACATTATAATCAATAGGATAAATAAATATCTTGTTAATAACCATAAGCATCTTTTTTTCTAGTTCAAAGAAAATGCAGATAGTGGGTTATAGTAAGCAAATAGTTTTACTTTAGACTACAGATGTGAACAGGAGGAGGAAAAGGAAAGTAAAAAATCAAAATGACGCAGTATAAACATGTAAATGGAGATAGAGGAAACACTTGTGTGTGCCCAGCCTGTGTTCTGTGTACATATAGTATACCACTTTGATATTTACATATCCTATCAGATTTTATGAAAAATTCTGCATTGCAATTACCTACACAACTAGTAAAACAACAAATAAATGTTGACCAGCTCTATTACTCTAAAAGGACTCATTGAAATTGGAGCCTATTTTTTAACTTCATAATCTTACACCTTTACAATAACCTCTTAAGTTCTCTCTATGTCTGTGAAACAATGTTCTGTCTATGAACTTCTACAGCTTGCATTATATAACTATGGCTCAGACAAGAATTTTCAACTTAAATCCTCATGACCTTGACCTTTCTAACTGACCTTTGGTTGGACACATTCAAAGTTCATGAGCTGTCATCACTGAATTCAAGTTTCTACAGTACCCACATTATCAAGTTGTGATCATCCACTGGTCCTAGGTCTTAAATTTAAATCAGTTAAATCCCCTTAGGCTTATCTAAGTGACCTTGATTGTGGGTCATGACCTTAGGCTTATCTAAGTGACCTTGATTGTGGTTCATGACCTTACGCTTATCTAAGTGACCTTGATTGTGGTTCATGACCTTACGCTTATCTAAGTGACCTTGGTTGTGGGTCATGAGATGCCCCCAATCATCTATCGTAATGACCTCTACAAAGGTAGCAGCAGAGAGACGTGAATATTCTTATATGCACATACACTTTGTTTGCAGGGATATAGTCAGCTGATGTAGAGTATTCCATCACATAACCGCCAGAGCCATATTTACTAGGAATACCCAAACAAATGAATACAGTGCAAGTTATAAAAGAAATCAAGCTTGTTAGTGCTGACAACACACTAATACATCAAAATGATACTGACAAAAGGAAAACATAGAAAAAGATTTCATAAATGTCCGATATTTGACTTACAATTATGCAAGATAAGGTATGATTGCTTTATGCAAGAAAAAGTAGAAATAGTACAAACAAAAGCTTGGTGTGTTCAAAAATACCATTTCTTTCAAATCCTGTTCTCATTTCAGTATCTATTGAATATTAAAAATGGTATAATTAGCTGAATTTGAACAACTAGAAAGCATGAAGTTAGCATTAAAAATGGCAAAAGAATAGAGGAAAAAACTTTTTGCAATGGTTAATTTCTAAAAGCAATATCAACAATCAGCAATGAAGAAATAACTTTATGAGTTAGGTTAACAGATCCTAAACATATATATGCATGCATTGAGAAGTTTTTATGCCAACACCTGGTTTTTTTTTAACTGTTATAAAGAACGTTTACCGTGATTCATTCGTGGTGCAGAACTGAATCCATTTTCTGTTACAACATACAATGTCGAAATAGAATATTAGTGTATCACAGTATGTTGTTTTCTCTGTTACAACATACAATGTTGAAATAGAATATTAGTGTATCACAGTATGTTGTTTTCTCTGTTACAACATACAATGTCGAAATAGAATATTAGTGTATCACAGTATGTTGTTTTCTCTGTTACAACATACAATGTTGAAATAGAATATTAGTGTATCACAGTATGTTGTTTTCTCTGTTACAACATACGATGTCGAAATAGAATATTAGTGTATCACAGTATGTTGTTTTCTCTGTTACAACATACGATGTTGAAATAGAATATTAGTGTATCACAGTATGTTGTTTTCTCTGTTACAACATACAATGTCGAAATAGAATATTAGTGTATCACAGTATGTTGTTTTCTCTGTTACAACATACAATGTTGAAATAGAATATTAGTGTATCACAGTATGTTGTTTTCTTAGTTTAAATGTGAAGTATTAGTCGTCGTTAATCAAAACATACAAATGACTAAGGACTGATAACATTTTTTCAAATACCCCTGATAATAGCATCTACATGCTTCAGATATTGCACATCTCTACAAATTGTTGTTTGTTAAAGAAATATAATCTACTTGTACATGTTTTGCAGGTTTTAAAATAATGTAGGTACATGTAACAGTAGTTCACTTTCAGTAGACATGTGCTAAAATTACGACAGTATATCAACACAGAGATTAAAATTCCATGACACATGAGAATGAAAACCTCGGAAATCACACGTGCTCCAGGACACAGTGTCTAATGAAATCAGATTTTGCACAACATGACCAAATGACGTATATCTTATCTATAAATTATAAATAGCTACCCACCTGCTACAGGAAGTGCTGTGTTGTTGATGGACATGCGTGGAAGAAACCACCTTCCCTCGTCGTCATCCCACTTGCATTCCCGTCTAATCCTGTCGATGTTGGCATAATTACAATCTCGTCTCAGACATGGGTGTATCTTATCCAGCAGGGCCTGCATCAGGGCTAGTTCCCTCTCCTGTTTTCTAATGGTGTCCAGGTAGTCAATTCTCTCAAACTGAAACTCCGACTGGATATCTATGATATCTCTTTGCAAACTCTCATTCTGAAAAAAAAAAAATTAAATGATAATGATCAAATACCAAACATGATTTATACAAATATACTGTTCAAATCTCTTAAATTCTACAATTTTGTACAATAAATCTCTCATTACATTAACATCTCGGTATTAAAATGACATTTACTATTCTATTTACTGATATGTACATTGTATACATAATTGAGTTCAAACAAAATTTCTACCTTTGCGTGTATTTTTCGGACTTCTAAATCTTTGTCTCTGACTTCATCTTGTGTTTCATCGTAAATTTGCAGCAGAATGAAATCATCATCCATGTTGGCAATGGCCTCTGAAATACACATTTATTCATTTAATTTCTTCCTGGCCTGCAAAGTGTCTTAACATTATAACATATTACACACATTATGATATCGATATGTGTCTATAAAAACAGTCACGTACCTGCAAGCTTCTGCTTTCTCTCATCAGCAAACAATTTTCTTTTCCTCCTCCTTTCTTTGGTAACATTGTCATCCTTTTTCTCTCCTCCAACCATCTGCTTTTCTAATTCTTGCAACCTAAAACAATTTATCTTCCGTAAGAAATGTTTCATGAAAAGTATGCCGGCATGAAGAGTTGCAGTTCATACCCTCATGCATCATATATATATTCTACTTTCACTTCTGTCAAAATTCCCAGCCGTTAAAATAGACATACTACATTTATCAACATTCATAGACACATTGTTTACAACTGCAGCATGCTCATGAGAAAATGGTTATCTTTTAAATTCATATGACACCAAAGGTAAAAAACATTGGAAATGTAAATATATACGTATATCAACCCTATAGTTTATCATTGTCACACAAGTATCATGCTTTTTCTAAGGATAGGCCACACCCCTACCTCCTGTAGGCCTCCTCCTGGTGGAGCTTCATCTGGTCCTGCATGTTCGATTGGGTGGGGGAGGAGTTAGGAGCCATTGGCCCCTCATGTTCAAGGACAGGAGCTCCACCCATCATAATGGCTGTACCTTCTTCATACTCCTGATCAACCTAAGAAAAATAAACCCTACAGTCCATATACTCTACCCAGAACTTGGATCAAGTATGATATTTTGACTTGGCAACACATTAAGTAGAAATGTATAAAAGATTTGGTAACCAAGGCATGGTACGAGTGCAACTAAATACAAATTGTAATTCAGCAAAGTAAGGGGCAGCAATAGAGATACTGAGGTAAATTTCTAAAAAAGTGTATTGATAAAACATATGTACTTACAGTTCCATCTGGTTTTGTGACTTGTTTTCCTGCTACCACTATAAAATAAAACATAAATGAATTGTTTTATACTTGGTGCTTCAAGCCGTATTCTAAATCGAGGACTAGATGCAACAACAGCCATTTCTAGCCTTGAATGTTAAACCGTCTTTGATTTCTCTGAAAATCAGTAATTTCTACGTTGAAATACATGAACCATGAAATGAAAATTCGTTTTCTTCAAAACTGATTCCTGTCTTCCAATGTGACTTCACAAAAATAGGGCACCGCTACACTGGTACATGATACGCCCGCATACATTATTGACCCAGGAATTTGAACAAGTAAATCCATATCCAAGGATAATAATTTGGATCAATATAAAATGTTCTATGAGTTGCAAAATCAAGGTACATGTATTTGCAGCGACAAATCTAAGCCCATGGACTATAACTTCTCCATACACATGGTTAAGGTTTAATTTTTTTCCACAGATAAACAGACAGACCAAAAACTATATGCCCCCAAATGTTTGAATCTGTAGGCATAAAAAGTTACAAGTAACAATAAAATACATGATGAGTTGTGTTTTCATTCACATTTTCATTTACAGTCCAAGGGCTGAAACTTCTTCAAAAATAGTGAGACAGCAATTCCCTTATAATATGCACATCTACACATTGTGATCTTACTTTGTACTAAATTTCATTGAAATCCCCCTAAGGGTTTAAGAGGAGTTGTGAAGACAAAGTACTTGCATAAAATAAATCTTAAGTCCAAGGGCCCTAACTCCTTCAAAAATAGTGGTGCAGTGCTCCCTTTGTAATATGCACATCTCCACATTGGGATCTTTCTTTGTACCAAGTTTCATCAAAATCCCCAAAAGGGTTTAGGAGGAGTTGCAAAGACAAAGTATTTTGAATAGAAAAAAATTAAGTTCAAGGGCCACAACTCCTTTAAAAACATTGGACAGCATTCCCCTTGCAATATGCACAGCTCCACATTGTGATCTTTCTTTGTACCAAGTTTCATTAAAATCCCCCAAAGAGGTTAGTAAGGGTTGCGAAGACAAAGTTAGAGGGACAGACAGACGACAGTGGTATAGCATAATACGTCCGCATTTTTATGCGGGTATATAAAAGAATGTTTAATCCTATAATGAACCAATGAAAGTGTACAAATGAAATTAAATTACTTCTAGGCCTATTAAGTGTCCTGCAGAAAAGATTGTTGAAATTATATTCTTTCTCTGAACTATTTCTTAACTATCTCCTATAAGAAGTGGGCATGGTCTTTCATATGAAGAAAAACAAATCCCCATTAATAATTAACCAAAAATGCTTTGTGCCAAGACTGGTTAAATTGGTCTTGGCTTGAGATTGAAATTAATAGATGACCAAGAAATGATCAGGTCAGTCGGGTGTGCTAAAACGATTTGAGTGTAATCTGAGACAATACCTGGTCCTTCAGGAAGATTTGCCCCGGTCACAGAATCTGGCTCTCTCGTCTTCTCTACCTCCACAAACTCTGTAGTTTTGATATACTCTGTGTTTGTCACTGTCTTTATTATCACCTGATAAAAAATTACCACTATATTATCATCTGATAAAAAAGTACCACTATATTATCACCTGATAAAAAATTACCACTATATTATCATCTGATAAAAAATTACCACTATATTATCACCTGATAAAAAATTACCACTATGTTATCATCTAATAAAACAGTTACCACTATATTATCACCTGATAAAACAGTTATCACTATATTATCACCTGATAAAACAGTTACCACTATATTATCACCTGATAAAAAATTACCACTATATTATCATCTAATAAAACAGTTACCACTATATTATCACCTGATAAAACATTACCACTATATTATCACCTGATAAAAAATTACCACTATATTATCATCTAATAAAATAGTTACCACTATATTATCACCTGATAAAACAGTTACCACTATATTATCATCTAATAAAACAGTTACCACTATATTATCACCTGATAAAACAGTTACCACTATATTATCACCTGATAAAACAGTTACCACTATATTATCATCTAATAAAACAGTTACCATTATATTATCACCTGATAAAACAGACAGTTACCACTATATTATCACCTGATAAAACAGTTACCACTATATTATCACCTGATAAAACAGTTACCACTATATTATCACCTGATAAAACAGTTACCACTATATTATCATCTAATAAAACAGTTACCACTATATTATCACCTGATAAAACAGACAGTTACCACTATATTATCACCTGATAAAAAATTACCACTATATTATCACCTGATAAAAAATTACCACTATATTATCACCTGATAAAACAGTTACCACTATATTATCACCTGATAAAACAGTTACCACTATATTATCATCTAATAAAACAGTTACCACTATATTATCACCTGATAAAACAGTTACCACTATATTATCATCCAATAAAACAGTTACCACTATATTATCACCTGATAAAACAGACAGTTACCACTATATTATCACCTGATAAAACAGTTACCACTATATTATCACCTGATAAAACAGTTACCACTATATTATCACCTGATAAAACATTACCACTATATTATCACCTGATAAAACAGTTACCACTATATTATCATCTAATAAAACAGACAGTTACCACTATATTATCATCTAATAAAACAATTACCATTATATTATCATCTAATAAAACAGTTACCACTATATTATCATCTGATAAAACAGTTACCACTATATTATCATCTAATAAAACAGACAGTTACCACTATATTATCACCTGATAAAACAGTTACCACTATATTATCATCTAATAAAACAGACAGTTACCACTATATTATCATCTAATAAAACAGACAGTTACCACTATATTATCACCTGATAAAACATTACCACTATATTATCAGCTAATAAAACATAATAAGATTGAATGCATTTTCACTATGTGATCTTTTCCTGGGCCTGACCACCTGATCCAGGGACCAGCTTTTAATAACTGCTTTTCAACTGTCTAATCCTTACAGCCCCATCTAGAGCCTGAATTTCTTAACCTTGGTAGTGGCCCCTATGCTTTATATCACTATGTAATTAGTATGTTTCCTAGATCGTTTTCAGTCCTACCCCTACATCCCCAAAAGGGCAGGAACCATGAAATTCACAACTTCTGATCCCCTTCTCTAAAAGATGTTGCACAAAATTTTTGGTAAAAATTGTGAAAGCAGTTTGCTTAAAATGAAATGGAAATAAGAAAATCTTTTAAAAATTGTAAAAAAAAATTTAAATAAGGTTTTGCCACAATCCTCAGGAAGGATGGCCTGAGAAATTTACAATTATGTATTATGTTACATACAGAATTTAGTACGTGTAAATGTTGTCCCACTAGTATATTTAAAAAGAAAATGCTCAAATGTTACTCCACGACAATGGACATAGATTACAGTAAATATGTTACTCCACGACAATGGACATAGATTACAGTAAATATGTTACTCCACGACAATGGACATAGATTACATTAAATCTTTTAAGTGACTAATTCACCTAAAAATCACAAATAACAGCCAACTAAAAACTGATCACACAAGATTTCTTTGTGCCGAAATTAGAACAAGACAAGCACCTTAAGCCAAGGATAATCTAAATAGATGGGCTCTTTTGAAAACTGAAGATAAACACCCATAAAATTATTGAAGTTTTATCAATATCCAGCTGTTTACCTTTGTTTCCCCAGCCACAGCATTGGCTTGAGCCAGTTCCTCCGAAGTCAAAACACGTCCATTAGCATCCACCACTTGGCCCTCCGGGTTGATCAACTGGCCTTTCTCATTGACCAGATTTCCATCCTCATTGATCATCTGGTTGTTCTGATTGACCACGACCACTGTCTGCTTGACCACCTGTCTACCAGTCTTGGAGTCAATCATGACAGTTCGTCCATCCTGCATCACTACGGGTATACCAGGCTGCTGCACTACTTCTTGTCCGTCCGAGTCGATGACGATCACCTTGCCATCAGATGTAGTTTTGACCGGTGGTTTTGTAGGTTGTACAGCGACTGGATGTCCGCTGGCTGCCACCACCACAGTGCCATCAGGCGTTACTATCTGCTGCTGTCCACTCTCAGTCTCAGTAACCACTTGGCTTCCAGGTGGTAGAACTACCACTTTACCATCACTGGTCACCACTTCTTGACCAGACTGAGCTGAAGCCACTGTGGTCTTGCCATCCTGTGTCACCACTTGCTGACCTGGCTTAGGTTCTATAATTACCATAAAATCATATTTTTTTAACAAAAGACATCTGGTATTTTAGACACTGAAAGACAAATGGATTAGAACAATTTAAAGCAATGTATGACATTAAAAATTTCTACAATAATGAAGAAAGATTGAAATATCTTAAATCTTATGCAGTTGAATTTGACATTAAAAGCAGGGACATAGTTAACAAAGAAAAAAAGAGATAACACAAGTTATATCCTGAAATACAAAATCACTGAAAATTCTCCATGAAATCATACTGAGAACAAAAATTTTAAAACATGTAATTTCAATGCCAACAAAAAAGCAATACTTAATGTGCAAGCATGAGAGGGTGTTCAGAAGGGAAACTGTTTGTGTCGGATATGCTTGTGTAAGACTTTGTGCAAGTAAATGACAGGGAATTTGCACAAGACTGACTGTTATTTGTACAGAAGGAAAAAAACATTGCATTACAAAATACATAGGTCATGAATACTGGTATGATTTCAAAGATCATGTGCAAATTGTGTTATCTTGAAAAGAAATTGCAATCAGAAAATCAGTCAATACTTAACAGATTTATCAAAATAATGATTTCTTGATCATTTATAAGGTTCTGATGACGACCGCCCCATGTTCAAAACCGGTCAATCAAATAAATTTAACACTGCATTCTCATAATGTGTTGGTGATCTGTTTACCTCTTCAGGTTATCAGGTTTATAAAATCAATCTTTTCATTCTAATTAAACTCAGCATACACATGCAAAACATTTACACTTTATAACAAATCATTCAGTTTTTTTTTTATAATGTTATCATTTGATAAATACAACTCATATTTGAGTAACATAACTTTTTTAAAATGACTTTTTCTTCACAAAACAAATCTAAAGATCTTTCTCTACCACCATACAGCTTACCATTGATGCACTATACTTTAAAACATTAACTTTTTACCCAAAAAAACAAATGTTAAACCTTGAAAACAATACAAGCAAACTGGAAATGTATTCTTAACCATACAAAATTAAAACAAATATTAAATGATTTCACCAGATGTTAATCGTTTCAGACTATCACTAATAGCTAATATAACGGTGTGAATTCCTCAAGATCCCATTCCTGGCTGTAGAATAACTACATGATTTAATCATTACCCACTCAGGAAATCCAACAGATTCATATTACCAATAAATAAGAAGCTTCCATATAAGGCACAATTTCAAGTACATCTTAATCCTGTGACCATGACCTTTGACCTCCAAAAGACATTAAAAATCGGACTATCAAAAGACAACTGTATGTATTTCCATCCTTGTGATGTACAAATATATATATATATAGCAATTCATATATGTATGTACTTGTTTCCCCAACATGCAGTTTGCAGTCTATGTAACCTGTAGTTAATGTTGTGAACTTTCTTTCTTTTTTGAATTTCCTTCTTTATAAAATGTCTTAATGTTATGCCCTCTGGGCCCAAAATTGGAACAAACTTATCTTATCTTATCTATATATATATATAAAGCACTAAATAATCACAACTAGGTACTGAAAATTTTCTCCCCAGCCCAGGGTCAAACCAACGACGTACGGCACCCACCGCCTAGCAAGATTGTCAAACCAGTGCGCAAGTCCACTCGGCCACAACGACTTCCCTAAAAAAGGAAGCTTTGTTATGCTCCTAAAGCGCTACTTATACACACTGATGCAATCTCACACAGTCGCTGTGTCATTACACACACACATATATATATATATATATATATATATATATATATATGTTATTTGAAATAGCATCTTTTTAAAATCCTCTATTCATCTTTATCTTTTTTTTTTTTTTTTATACAAAAAAGATTTAAAATTTCCCTTTCCTTTCATGGATAAAATGTGTACTTCATTTAAAAAACAATTATAAGGACTACGCTGTAATTACTTCAATCCATTCATTTTTTCCCCTTTTCATTCAAAACCTTTACTGAATAGCATACACATACCAGCACTGTGTGCAACATATTTTGATCTAAAGTCTGAAGAAGATAAAAGGAAATAAAAGAATTCACTTGTTTGAAATGAATTTTGTGTATAAGACAAATAAAAATAGGAAGACTGAAAGAGAAGCATATATTGGCACACTGCATCACAAGAAAAGTGTGTCAATTAGGCACCACACACAAATGTTTTTGCTGTTGTGTAAACTGAGTGAGAAATGCAGTCCTGACTTACCCACACCACCGGGAAACACATCCTCATCCAATTTAAGCACTATCGACAAAAAAATGGAGGGAGACGCATATCAGATTATGAAGAATTCTTAAAGAGTCTAAGACTTCACCTCAATCTCATGTCTCACTCACGATATTCGTGTCTTTTGACATACATGTACATAATCATTTGAAAATCGCTTTCACTTCACTTGTAGTTATATATACATATATCTGCGTTTTTGCACTTCATTTCATTCTGATAAATAAATTCATCATTATTTTTCTTATATGGCTGTAAGTCAATAAAATGAAAATTTTATTACATGTATATACTTCTTACCAAATTCATCTCTAACTGAAGAGTATAAATATTCTAAACAATGCCTTCAAGCTTTAACTGCACAAAATATGTTATAGGCACAGAGTCTATTTATGTTTGATACAGATTGTTTTAAAGAGCTTGAGGAAGACTTGCTGAAAGACGGCTGTAAATGCATTTGCTGTGACTGCACAGAAAAGAAAAAAGGGTAAAGTGAAAACTCAGGATGCCCTAATAACGCAACCGGACAACCAATCTAAAACAGAAATGGCTAAAAAAAAATAGTTCATGGTTTCATTATACTTTTTTTTACTAAATTACATTGGATTAGAAATTAAAGATTTCATGACCAAAATCACTAAATATGACGCTAAATACCCTGATAGGATTCCCATAAATTGCAGAAAAGAAAAGTAATTAACGTACATGTATTGATAAACTGTTCAATGTATTTCCATGTGGTACACATCACATATCTTAAACATGCACATTAGATATCACAACATTAGATAATTCATAGTATGTTAGTTACAGAGGTCATCAAACAAGGGGGTACGTGTTAGAAATAAAAAATGTGTGCTTCAAACTCCAGGAATATGCCAGTCTGTGGACAAGCATCTTACACACAAAACACAGCAAATGGAAACCAATTTCTGTACACTTACAAGTGAACAATCAAAAGAATGAAATACCAACAGCACTGCCTGTGCTAAAAGATGCTTGTTGCAGTCAATATCATTAACAATATGGTACAGAAAGAGCAGGAAGGTTTTGCTGTACAGACTTTTACATATCTATTCTACTGCATCTTGCATTAAGTCCACGATATTTCAGTTAAATTACAGTGTCCTTTACAATAACAATACAAATCAATTATAGATTTATAGAGAAAAAAAAGGAATAAAATGGCAGAAATATTTGACGGTTATATCAAGTTCATTAGATCCGAGTATAAAATTTACTAAACAAAACATTCACATAGATTTGATTTCCTGCTCTTTCCTGTCCAAAGGGACAAACACACAGATGCACAAAGCGTGATTACAAGGTATTATACACTCACTCTGTCCGTTCTCATCCTGCCATTCTATCTCTCCTAGTACTACATCACAAAATTCACATTAGCATGTATGTCTGTCTGTCCATCATCTTACCAATGGTTATTGGATTATTAGAAAACCAGTTACCCTACTGCCATCCATCTATACTTACTTCATGTTCAAATTCAAATCTAATACTACCCATTCTCTACCCCCCCCCCCCCCCCCCTATCAATGTTCACATTTTGAATTTTCTACCAAATTTTAACAACTCTAAATTGAATTATTTCTTGTACATCCACTTTCCATCTAATTGACAATGTGTAATTTCCCCGATACAAAAAATCTGACAGCTTGTCAATTTCTTCATTTCATTCCATATTTTAAAATAAAACTTAGATATGACTTTTAGTTTATGAGTTAAATGAAGGTAATCCTCTCCAACAACCTGAACATAATCTGGATAATATCTTTAAAATTCTGTGTACTTATGTTTGATATTGATAGTTCTTGTTCAATTAGCATCTATTTTACATTTTTCTCTAGCCTCTAGACCACATATGGTACAAGTATACTACTCCTAAAAAATTCCAACTGACTATCTGACAGAAATTAGTATCTAATCACTAATGTTTACTAGTGACTGTAAACAATATGCATAAGATAAAAGTATTATTGAAGCTCTCAAACATTTTCCATCATTAATGTTGATGAGAATAAATAATTAAAATTATAAATTATTCAAGGCAATGATATCAAAATAAGCAGTAATATTCTAAATTGAATAAATTTGGGACAAAAATTAATCAACCCAGTGTCAATTGTTAGATATTATTCCTGTTTAATAAGTTCTCCACTAGAGTTAAAACTATTTCCAAAATTTAAAAAGCTATGTATACATATGGAGAAATATTTTGTTCTGTTCAACATATATCGCACACACCCTACTTCAATGGGAACATGACCCAAAAAATCCTAACGTTGCCTCCTAACTACACAAGATACATTGCCCATACACAGTCTATAATTAATAGTTATATGGTATATAGTATTCTCCTAGCTAATGGATTACCCGGTTTTTTGGACTTTCCCTTATTATTTTTCCCTATAAAATATTTCATATTTTAGATGTCACATTAGCAGCACATATAAATGTGAATAAGAATTGTAATAAACACTTATTGTTACATGTATATATCTGTATACGTAAACATCTACATGCAACAATGACTACATGTAACTAAATATAGAGTAAGTAAACTATGCACTGTAAATTTAATAAATGAAAATTTACGCTTTGTTGAAAACAAACAAAATTTCTTTTTTTGGACCCAATATCACTTGATTAAGCGAATGTAACTGGAAAGATAATTCTGTTTAATAAATTGACAAATGACAAAAACTCAGAAATTACCTGCAGCAGTGGGTGGTAACCCTGCTATCTGTCCATCGACTGAGGACAACTGTGTGTCATAAAAGGCTCGTAACTTCAACATGTCCTGTTGGATTTTTTTCTTGTTAGTTATCTCTTGCTCGTACTCTGCCTTTAGTCCTTCCAGCTTCGAGTCATATTCCTGTATAGAAAACTTTGTAGATATTTTTTTGTCTAAGACAGCAAATGTCTTTCATACTCAAGGATATTATTCTACATTGTATCTATAGTGTGCAGATTTCACCCTGTCTAATCCAACATTCACACTGAGACAATTTTTTTTTTATTGGAATACAGTGTGTTGGAATAAACAGTGTAAAAACAATGAAAATATGATATTGAGAATGAACAAGAAATGTTTCAGAAACATGTATAACCCCAACTCCCACCCCCGTGCAAAAATGAAAAGGGTTATACACATGTATCATTTAATTGATAGTAGTGCCAAAACAATTCAAGATATTGAGCAGATAATATATTCCTATGTCCGGACTGGATTGACTTTTGACCATATGCCCTCAAAATCAATAGGGATCTACTATTTAAAATAGTCATCTACTCCTTAAGATGTACCAGTGTACCAAGTTTGGTGTCAATCAAGCAAAGGATTCTCAAAATATAGGAGACAATATATTACTATGTCCAGTTTGACCCTTGACCTTTGACCATGTGAACCCAAATTCAATAGGGTTTCCATTGAGATAAGATTTTAATATGAATCAAAATATCTAAGCATATGTGTAATTCTAACAAGCCAAGGGTATATATATAAAACTCTCATTTTTCACTAAATTATACATCACACATTGAACAGTTTCTTTCCTACAGATGACAAACCTCTCTTATTCTTTTCTTTTCTTCCTCCAGTTCCTCTCTTGTCGAGGATTCTGAATCTTTCTTTGTTCTTTGAATTTTGGCAGCATCTACAATTACATTTTTGTTAATACATGGATATTGGTACATACATGGATACCATACTGATCCACACTAATTGCCAGTCTTTCAATCGACTGCTTCTTGTAATAATGGAACAGAGACTACCCACCAAGGTTTCCAAGACCTCCCTCCGGCACAGGAATCTGCCCCATCAACATGGCCTTCAGCTTCTCAATCTCCTCCTGGTATTGCCTCAACAGAGCGTCCTTGGGGTCCTCATTAATCTTTGGTTTGTTCTGTATGTTCTTGGCTCGGTTGGCATACCGAAGCGTACTCAAGCTCTCATCATAGTTATTGTCAGCCGGGGACAAGCAGGCCACCATTAGGGTTTTGGTGTTGCCTCCCAGTGAGTCCTGGAGCAGCCTGGTCAGCTTGGAGTCTCTGTATGGAATATGTTTGGATTTACCATCGACCAGAGCTGATATGACATTACCAAGCGCAGATAGAGAGAGGTTGATCTTTGTTGCTTCTTTTAAACGGTCACCAGTTGCACCTGCAAAGGAAAAATTTCATCACTTACCACACAGATTCCCATTAAGCAATGTCACAGGAAACAAGAGGTACTGTGAGCAATGCTCACTAAGAATACCCCCCGCTTATCCCAATCTCCCAAAGGGTGTTGGTAATAGGTATAAACTACCTCTTTTCTGAGTGTAAAAAACAAATGGCATGACAAACCTTGGGTATTCTCGTTTGTAGGGAGAAATGGATTATCTAGGAACATAGTATCTCCATGCGATGAAAAAAGCCGTTAAAGAATTTAAATGGAAACCATATTGCTACTTCGATGTCCAGTGCGCGTGACCTTTGACCCCAAAATCGATAGGGAACATCTTCATCCCATGGGTAGTCCATACGTATGATATGGTGACTGTGGGTGGAAAGGATAACGCTTTAGAGCCCGGAAACCATATTGCTACTTCGATGTCCAGTGCACTTGACCTTTGGACCCCAAAATCGATAGGGAACATCTTCATCCCATGGGTAGTCCATATGTATGATATGGTGACTGTAGGTGGAAAGAATAACGCTTTAGAGCCAGGAAACCATATTGCTACTTCGATGTCCAGTGCGCTTGACCTTTGACCTTTTGACCCCAAAATCGATAGGGAACATCTTGATCCCATGGGTAGTCCATATATATGATATGGTGACGGTAGGTGGAAAGGATAATGCTTTAGAGCCCGGAAACCATTGCGTCTACAGACGGACGGACAGACAGACGGACAACCCGATTCCAGTATACCCCCCCACAACTTGTTGCGGGAGGTATAAAAATAGCTAATGACATCACAGGAAAGAAATATCCTTGAACTTTTGATGAAAAGATGCATGTTTTTTAACCATTTTCATTTCTAGACAAAGTCAAAACTGGAAACCAACACCTTAAGGTTAAAATTATGAAAGATTCTCACGAGTGGATACCATAGGGTCTGGATATAAAGTTATAAACTGTGAGAAATAAACAGATCACCAACATTATGAGAATCCATTTTCCTTTCTGCAAACATAGAATACTATGGAGAATGTTACTTATTTTTCTACCATTGAGCTATCATGATGCATATTGTTACTACAGAATATACGAAAGACTCATCAATGGTAGAAATCATGTTTCTCTAATGTTTTAAATTTTTGAAATGAAAAATCTATGAAAATATGACAGTATACAATAATTTGCTTCATTTCTGACATCATTACAAATTGTAAATATTTTCATGGTTTTTTGTCACACAAGAATTGAAGTATTAAGAAATTTCAAATCTCAAAAGTTTCATATATCAATTTTTCCATTTTAAAGGACTAAGTTTATCCCTTAATATATATACATCTGTAGCTCTATCACTAATGATTCTTATTCATGTGATAAATGAAATTCAATTACCAAAGAAATATTCTTCTACATAAAATACCATATCTTTTCAAAGCTTTCAATCATTAAAAAGGGAGATAATTCAACTTTATGTCACAGTCTCTTTACCTGTTTTGGCTTGTCTTTCACTTCCTGCTAAATCTACCAGATTCAATTTTCCAGCTCTGATATGCTCCTCCCCAGCTTCATCCTCCGTGACCATCTCAATATTAATGGTAAATATTGAATGACTTCTGGAGGAATCGGCATTCATCAATGTAGCCCCTACAGCTCTGTTTGACCAACCTTTGGACATGATTTTCTCACAGTCCATAACATTGTGCACTGGGTGCATTGAAAGCCCTGTCACAAAAAAAATACTTCATGTCGTAAATGTTCTGCTTAAAAATGTAAAAGTATTCTAATTTTATTTCTGTATTAAAAAATAAGTGATTTTTTTTATCATATCCATTATTCATAAAGTCTGTTGTTCTGCAAGGAAATAGTGTTTTTGAGAATTAACTGTTATATTTAGTCTGTTGTTCTGTAAGGAAATAGTGTTGCAGACAATTAACTGTTATATTTAGTCTGTTGTTCTGTAAGGAAATAGTGTTGCAGACAATTGACTGTTATATTTAGTCGGTTGTTCTGTAAGGAAATAGTGTTGCAGACAGTTAACTGTTATATTTAGTCTGTTGTTCTGTAAGGAAATAGTGTTGAAGACAATTAACTGTTATATTTAGTCTGTTGTTCTGTAAGGAAATAGTGTTGCAGACAATTAACTGTTATATTTATTCTGTTGTTCTGTAAGGAAATAGTGTTGCAGACAATTAACTGTTATATTTAGTCTGTTGTTCTGTAAGGAAATAGTGTTGCAGACAATTAACTGTTATATTTAGTCTGTTGTTCTGTAAGGAAATAGTGTTGCAGACAATTGACTGTTATATTTAGTCGGTTTTTCTGTAAGGAAATAGTGTTGCAGACAATTAACTGTTATATTTAGTCGGTTGTTCTGTAAGGAAATAGTGTTGCAGACAATTGACTGTTATATTTAGTCGGTTGTTCTGCAGACAATACCGTTCACGTAGACTCCCTTTTCTGGATGTTCCTTTAAGTCTAGTTTTTGTTTTGCGTCTTTTCCTAAGAGATCACGGATTTCTTCATTGTAAATTTCACAGTAAGATGCATGGAGTAAAAACTTAGTGCTGTCTGCCACAGAGACTGTCTCGAATATATGATCAAAAGCTCTGAAATTCAAAGAAATGTCTGTGTGTATTCATTCATATCTGTATTAGAACAGATTTATCAAAGTGCAATATAAGAAATAAAGAAATTTGATGTAGAAGACCGTCCAACCTTGGAATGATTCCTCTCTGAGTTGCAGGATCTGTAATTCCCTGCATAGTGAACGATTTCCCACAACCAGTTTGCCCATAAGCAAAGATTGTTCCATTATAGCCCTCCGTCACACCCTGTGTTCATGTAATTAGTTTAATTAATGCATATCAAGCAAACATTGATCAAGCATGCATTTAATTTACAAAATTCAAAACCATATTTTAATATCATTAAGTTATATCTTAAATTTGAAATCAGTATCAATATACCATATATATACCCTTACCTCTACCAACGGATAGGCTATTTCATTGTAGATATTCTCTGTGGTAGAGTCAACAAAGTAGGATCCGTCAAATGTAAACATCTTGGGTGGTGCCTTTTTGTCGTCCGGATTTCTGATGGCGCACTGACCCCGCTTGCCGTCCATGTTAATAACAGTCGTACATTTCAGGTCCTTCTCTCTTGTATTCATTGGTCGACATCTTACAATGACTTTAACTGTCTCACCGTCGGAAGCCATGGTTATTTCTAAGTAATAGTTGTACATAAATGTTAATGTAAGCTTATGCAAAATTCTACCATAATCTTTGCCAAGAGAGACAATAAATTTGAATTAATGATTTTCTAATACTTGGATATCATTCATAAAATAAATATACATATATTAACATAGAAGGTACAATCAAAAAGACTTTCAAAGTCTCTGCTATTAGCAGGATCTAATACAACATAGATCGGAAAAGAATTGGAGTCTAGCTATCATAAGGGATTAAATGCCATGGTTTATTGGGAGTTGCATGGTTAAGACGTTTGATTGTCCACAAAAACAAAATAAATAAAATAAAAAGAAATTCAGTCACAAATAAAATCAAAATGTGGATTCCATATTTTTCAGAGGTCATTCTTAGGGACAAATGGCACATTCTTGTTAACCTTAAAGAAAGGAAATCTTCTTTCCAATATTGTTTCGACAGAGATTCTTTGCTACAACCTCTCTAAACCTACTAATCCCTTAACAAATAACATATGAAATAGCCTCACAGCACCAATTTACTGCATATATACAACTTTAAACAATATGAGCTCACAGCTAAACATGCAGTTTTGATCATCCTTGTATTTTTTCCTGCAGAAATCTAGAAGGGTATCAACTAGTTATAACAGTGATGAAGAACTTAGTACTCCAAGAATGCCATTATAGAAATTCTAATTTATGTTTATCCCCATTCCCAACACTCATCATTACATATTCAGATATCCAAGTAGGATTCAATTTCACTAAACATTAGGAATCACACCACTAGATTTTGAGGAGTATTCCTTGGTGACTTGAGGCATGGCAAAGTTCTTCCTTTTGCATATAATATATTAATACTAAATTCCAAGCATTAACTATTAGCTAATACATAACAACCCTTTATATAATTTACAACATTTAATGAGGTACAATGTATGTAGTCAAAGGTGCTAACAATTCATTACTGTCATGAAGGCATTCATTTACATGTATGTAAGCTTCCTTTACAAATTTAATCACCTGCTTTCTTTAAGGCAGTGATCTAATGATGATATCAAATATCTTATTAAACAAGAGGCCTAAAGGCCTTATTGGTCACCTGAGTATTACTTAAAAGTATCACTAGCCCCAAGGACTATGAAATCTTATGAAAATATTCCTATTCTGCATATGGCCTAAGGTAACATATTCACCAATAGTATAAAACAAAATGAGTTCTTTTAAAAACACAAGATGCCCCCAAAAGTGTCCATACTGAAGAAAGACTTCACATAACACAGATGAATTTCGGTATCCAGAACACAAATATCTTGAATACCATGGATATGTCGAAGTGATTCAGAAGTCCTAACCACTTATTCTTTATAAGTAATTTACCTTCAATATCTTGAATCCTCTGAATCTCAAAGTTTTTTTCTCTGTCCTATCAAGGTCAAGATAACGAGGTTTGACTGTATATGCTATAGCAACACTTTATGACAACACTTTATGACTACAGTATTTTGGACTTGCCCTCGAGTCAGAACCCTGGGGTTGCAAAATTTATAATTTTGGTATATCCTTTTTCTAAATGATAAAGACAATAATCACTATAATAAATATGGCCCCACTCTGGAACCAAAACCTCTACCCCTGGGATCATGAAATTTACAATTTTAACAAGAGATGTTTGTAAAACACATATGCCCCCCATGGTGCAAAATTGAAAAGGGTTATACACACACATCATTTAATTGATAGTAGTATCATCAATTCAAAATATTGAGCAGACAATATATTCCTATGTCAAGAGTGAATTGACCATGTGACCTAAAAATCAATAGGGGTCATCTACCAAGTTTGGTGTCAATCAAGCAAATAATTCTTAAATATTACTATGTCCAGTTCAACAATTGACTTTTGACCTCAAAATCAATATGGGTCATCTTCTCCTGAAGATGTACCAGTGTACTAAGTTTGATGTCTGTCAAGCAAAAGGGTTATCAAGATATTGAGTGGACAGTATATTACTATGTTCAGTTTGACCCTTGACCTTTAAACATGTGACCTCAAAATCAATAGGAGTCATCTTCTCCTAAATATACACCACTGTACTAAGTTTGATGTCTGTCAAGCAAAGGGTTCTCAAAATATCGAGCGGACAGTATATTCCAATGTCCAGTTTGACCCTTGACCTTTAAACATGTGACCTCAAAATCAATAGGGATCATCTTCTCCTGAAGATGTACCAGTGTAGCAAGTTTGATGTCTGTCAAGCAAAGGGTTCTCAAGATATTGAACGGATAGTATATTCCTATGTCCAGTTTGACCCTTAATCTTTAAACATGTGACCTCAAAATCAATAGGGATCATCTTCTCCTGAAGATGTACCAGTGTACCAAGTTTGATGTCTGTCAAGCAAAGGGTTCTCAAGATATTGAGCGGACAGTATATTCCAATGTCCAGTTTGACCCCTGACCTTTGACCATGTGACCTCAAAATCAATAGGGGTCATCTTCTCCTGAAGATGTACCAGTGTACCAAGTTTGATGTCTGTCAAGAAAAGAGTTCTCAAGATATTGAGCAGACAGTTTATTCCAATGTCCAGTTTGACCCTTGAACTTTGACCATGTGACCTCAAAATCAATGGTCAGTATATTCCTATGCCCAGTTTGACCCTTGACCTTTGACCATATGACCTCAAAATCAATAGGGGTCATCTACTCCTTAGAATGTCCCAGTGTGCCAAGTTTGATGTCTTTCAAGCAAAGGGTTCTCAAGATATTGAGCGGACATGATATTCCTATGTCCAGACTAGATTGACCTTTGACCTTTGGACCTGAAAAACAATAAGGGTCCTCTTCTACTCATAACCAACCCACATATGAAATATCATTATCATGAAGTGAATGGTTCTCAAGATATTGAGCGGACAACATGTGGTCTACCGATCGACCGACAGGTGCAAACCAACATGCCCCTCTTCTTTGAAGGGGGGGGGGGGGGGGGATAATAAATGGCTATATTTGCTCCTTCTGAATATTTAGTTTCAATTTAATATCAATAGAATTAAAGCTGTTATTTGAATGTTTTGCACATAAACACTATATGCCCAGTTTTGACCCGCCCTGGAGTCAGAAGCTCTACCCTGGGAATCATGAAATTTAGTTAGGGTAGAGACCTTCCTGCTTTACAGGACACTATGCAATTAGTTTTTCTTACAGAGTATATTTGCTATATTTACAACAGCATGAAAAGTAAATTAAACTAGGAAGAATTGTTTTATCACACTAAAACTGATGCCTCCCCTTCCATTTTGCACAGTTTTAAAAACATTTTTTAGGGATCATCTTTAAAGTGGAAAATTGAGAATTACAGTACATAACAGACACCTATATGTACAAGGAACAGTGTTATGAACATATGATAGTAAAGAAAACTTGTGACTTAACAGTTACAGATTCCTGACTTTTATATTATCCTCAGTTGATTGATAGTTAAAGCAACAGGCTGCAATAATAGCTGTCATTTAGGTGTTGAAAATTTTTGTTGCAAAATTATGATTTACTATTTCAATGACAGATAGTATAAATAAGGTTTGTAAACTTTCGTCTATGTGTGTTAGAAAACCTATCCAGAGGCTCTGAATGAAGCAGAAATACATTATTGTCTCGTTTTGTACAAAAATCTATTTCTATAAAATATCATATATTCAATAAAACCAAAATCTTTTATTTTGATAAAATCTTAAACTTAGTTTTATCAATGAAAAAACTATCATAATAGCACATTCTTTATTACTTTAAATGTAGACAATAGTGACCAATAGTGACCCTTATTTTCGGGGGGGGTTCCTATCAAAGATTTGTCATAAACTATACTAGTAGTACATGTATAGTTGCTGAGATATGTACATTTCTCCTAATCAGGGGTAATGAATACTAACAACACATGGGCACTGAGGTGTACTCCAATATCAAGACTGTTAGGTTGGAGCTGAACTAAATGATATAGAACACCATGAAGAAGACTATACACATATTATTTCATTTTACTGGTGATATCTGATATTACTATAAACCAACAGCTAAAACAATCCAAAGATCACCAGACATTGTTCTCTGTGAGAAATTAGCAAGAACATTTCCCACAGGAGTTGTATTAACAAACAAGAGGCCCATGGGCCACATCGCTCACCTGAGTCACCTTGGCTCATATTTAAAGATTTTTTCCTATTCGCATGTAAAACTTTGATCCCTATTGTGGCCCTAACCTACTCCCGGGGGCCATGATTTTTACAAAATTGAATCTGCACTATGTCATGAAGCTTTCATGTAAATGTAAACTTCCCTGTAGAGTGATTTTTAAGAAGATTTTTAATGATTTTCCAATATATTTGTATGTAAAATTTTGATCCCCTACTGTGGCCCCATCTTACCCCCAGGGACCATGATTTTTACAAACTTCAATCTTCAATATGTCAGGAAGCTTTTGTGCATGTAAACTTCTTTAGCCTAATGGTTCTTAAGGAGAAAATTTTTAAAGATTTTTTCTATTTATTAGTTATGTAAAACTTTGATCCCCTATTGTGGCCCCATCCTAACCCTAGGGGTCATAAGTTTCACAAATTTGAATCTGCACTATGTCAGGAAGCTTTCATGTAAATTTCAGCTTATCTGGCTCAGTGGTTCTTGAAAAGATTTTTCAAGATTTTCCCTATATATTTGTATAACTTTGATTCCCTATTGTTGCCTCATCTTACTCCCAGGGGACAAGATTTTAACAAACTTGAATCTCCACTATGTCAGAAAGCTTTCATGTAAATTTCCACTTTCCTGGCCCAGTAGTTTTTGAGAAGAAGATTTTTAAAGATTTTCCCTATATATTTGTATGTAAAATTTTGATCCCCTATTGTGGCTCTGCCCTATCCAACCCCCGGGGGCCATGATTTTAATAAACTTGAATCTGCACTATGCCAGGAAGCTTTGATGTAAATTTCAGCTCTTCTGGTCCAGTGGTTCTTGAGAAGATTTTTAAATTACCCCACCCTATTTTTGCGATTATCTCCCCTTTGATGGGGGCATGACCCTTCATTTGAAGACAGACAGACTGACAACAGGCAATCAGAAAAGCTCACTTGAGCTAAAAAAGTTATGGTCCAGACAAAGAAAAAAAATGCCCCCCAAATTCTATTATTTGATCTTTACATAAAATGTCAAGGTCAAAGGTCATCAAAAATGGCACGAAACACACTGTCTTATCATGGTATACCAACATACCAAATATCAAAGGCTTACATGTCAAAAGACCATCAAAAAAATAAATAAATAAATAAGGCTTGCAGGACATACTTTGTATGAGATTCAGAAATGGAAAAGAATTCACACTAAAACAATATGTCCCCCTTCTGGGAAGGGGAGACATAAATACAGAGCTAAACTTTGTTTTATTTCATACCGTGTCATCAGGTTAATGAAAAGAGAAATAATATTATCAAGGTCCTGATGGAAACTAAACAGGTCTGACTTAACACCCCCTCCCCCTTCTCCTCTGTAAAGTTAATTTCAGTTGGATTGCATAATAGGTCTGTTGTTTTCAACTTTTTTTTTAAAATATTCATGATTCCATACAAAGAACAATATTTTCTGCAATATGTAGACTATGTTGGCCTTTCTTTGAAAGATCATGAATTGAACACAATTAAATTTTCTTTATTTACAATCACAATTTTAATAGCATTTGATCATCAAAATTTAACATATATAACTTTGATATGAATTAATATAAATAATTAGAGGGAAAATTTGGTAGTTTTAGGTGGCATTTCAGTAATTTCTGGGGGCAGTTTGGTAAATTGCAGGCATTTTGCTAATATGGGGTCCCCACTATAATCTTAGCTTCTTTTTTTTTTCTTTCTTCTAAAAATAGTTATTTCTCGATAATGAGTGCTGAACATCCTGGTTTATAAACTTCCTTTATGCTAACATTGAATTGAAGCCAATTACTGAATAGAAATGAATCTTTAAAACCAGAAAAGACTGAATGATTTTCTGATCAGTCTCCGTGCTGCATGCTATAATCTAATTGATTTCATTTTTTGTCAACTTATAAAGTCAGAAAATCAAATTCTATACACAAGATCTTGTATAGCATAGTTTAAATTCCATGCTAACATGTGAAAATCTTTACGTTAAAATATCCATAAAACATGTGTTACCTGTCTTGTATTAAATCTGATAACTGTAAGGAAACTGTTGCCTTGGATACTATATAAACTATGTTCTAATTCTTTCAGTAAATTAGTTTCTCTATATGAAACACTACTCGTTGAAAGATCTTTTAGAACAGGAGTTTTATAGTTTTTTTCTCTAGCACATCGTTGTTCATTTCCGACATCGGACCATCTCTAAAATCTAACAATTTTTCTGCTGGTTCCCGTTTTCTGCCATAGAAAATATTTCGCAAGGCATCATGGGAGCTCATAGGTGTCATCAAGTTTTACTTTGAAACTTCGTTTATTATCAATTTTGTAAATATAAAATGGTAATTATATTACAAATGTCTGCGTAAGAATTGTTGTAAGCGCTATTAGAGACCTATATCATATATGATATGTAGATGTCCAGTGTTATTATTAATATTTTTGGAACATGAGAAGTTTAAAAGAGATGATTTATGGTACAACTTACTTGATTCATCAATGAGAAATTATTGAATAGTTACACAAATTAAACAAAAATCATTGCATATCACTCATTTTATTTATCATAGTCACTTAACGTATCAATATTAATTCTATTAAATCAGTAAAATATCTCGTTTGTATGAGATCACATAACGAGAATCACCGGCTTCAAAAAGCAACATGGCGGACAAAAAAGACGAAGGAAAAGAGAAGCAAGAGAAAGAAACAAAGAAACCAGAAGAAAAGGAGCAGGAATTAGTATGTTAAGAATTGCTAAAATTTGTTTTCTGTGTAATTTCGACTCCTTGTAATAGTCAATGCACGTATTTTGAATTATTTCCATGAATTTTCAATTTTGCTCCGTCATGCCTTGGGGGAATATGTTGAAACCCACACAGAGAAAAAACTGAAAAATATATGAAATGCCTTTGGTTAAAAATGTACTATATCATCATATTGGTAATTTTTTAAAAGCAGAACGCGTTACATAAAGCCCAGGAAAGATGACGCTTAAGTTTAGTTCGAATTTACTCTGTTAATAAGAGTAATATGAGGACGGTTTTACCGTTTGAGCGAGTGCAGCTACATGTGTGTCACTGTGTGTGTGTGTGTGTGTGTGTGTTTCGGGTTAACCGTTTTAATTAGGTCCATTTTTAAACAATATGTTATTTACGAAATACATGAATGGGATTTTACAGCAGAGGGCCAGAGGCAGCCTATTTTAGCTCAAGATTCTCTCCTGAAGTTCCAGGAGTTTGTGTGCAATCATGAACTAACTCCTGAAATATGTAGATGGATCTACCATTAGAACAAGCACAGCTACTTATATATATTAGAGTGGATTCAGAAAATTTCCCAAATTCAGACTTGTGGTCAATTACTTTGTAAAATAATTTATTATATTGCAATTGCATTGAAATTTCATATGTACATTCAAAATTAGATTACATCTTACTTTGGATTGTAATTGATTTGATTACAATTACTTTTCCCCTAAGTAATTATGATTACATTTCATTAATTTGTCAAGAAATGTTTAGACGAAGTGCATAATTATCTGTTAGGAACAATTTACATTTATACATAACATTCATTTAAGCAGCATTAGTTCATGGAATGTTTTATCACTAAGTCTGCATCTTTCTGGAGGAACACTCTGAAATTCTGAATGTTAACAAGGTAAAGTGGCATAAGGTCCCCAGCAATGAAATGAAGGAGAACACTAGTATTAATGTTGCGCTGGCAAGGATCTAAAGTCAAGAAGAATACCCTTTTCCTGTGCCCACAAATTGTAATGAAAAATTGTTCTTTATTTGGTGTAGAAGACATATCCGATATACTCATTCCTATGGTTTCTATGCCATGTAAATAAACTATCATTATCCACCTCACATTTTCACAATTAGCAGTTTTGACTTTTAAATTAATATTTTACTTATATTTTATTGGTACTAATTGATTTTAAAAAGGGACTGGTTCACGATTTTTGATAAAAATATTTTTCATTTTTGATAGTACACATTAAAAATATAACACATTTCATGTTGACAGCCAAAATTTTTACCTTCTGAATGGAAGAATAAAAGCAATATTTTAGCCTTTAATCTGTGTTATGTAAACAAAGACTCGAGTCTTTCTATGTATACAAAGAAACAAGTGAAATATTGATTTTGTAATATAAAGCATCTTAATTTTGCTTAGTCACAAATTTGAACTTTTAGATGACATATTTCTTGAAATGTGAAAGATATAATAAACTTAGATCGATATCCATTTCTTTTAAAATATTCATAAACATGAACATACCGCAATCTTTGTTTACAAAACAAATAATAAACTCTCTAAAATGAGCTTCTGTGATAATGTATAACCTTAATTTTTATATGTGAACTCTTTTAAACACATTAGACAGTAAATTTTGATCATTTAAAGTGAAAAAGAAAATTTTAGGGAAAATCGTGAATCAATCCCTTTAAAGGATTTAAATAGAAGCAATTATTGGATGTTCACATTTCCATGATTTTTATAGCATAATAATTATTACAAGTGTACTGATATTCGTTTTACTCTTACCTTTGAATGTGTAAGGAAATTGGAGGTGGTTTTTATATTTTCAGACATCATGGAAGTGCATAATTTGCATTGAGCTTTCACTGTTCATTCTACTTCAGCTGGAATTTAAAAAAAATTGCAGTGGTAACTTGCATTGCATTTCTTTTTGGTTGAATAACAATTTATTTTATTGGAAAGGTGAACACAGTTTATGTTGTTGAGGCATTGGTGTTTTTTGTATCCCTGAGGATATATTGGCTTTAGTTCACCTTAAATTGGTGTTCAGTCAGTGTGGAATTGATTATATCATCATTCATGAAATCATCAAATATGAAATAATTAAAGAAAACATCTAGATAATAATTGAAATCAATTTCTTAACTTACAAACGGTATATTGAGAAGAAGGAGGGACATTGGTATATTTTGTTTTAAATAGATTTACTCTTGAACTTGCCATTACAAAATGAAGGAAGATTGAAAACATTCAGAATGTTTGATATTCATAATGCATTTTTTAAAAGAAAGTAATCAGAAATTAATCATGACTAATTTACAGTCAAGTTCTTATATATGTATTTGATTAGGTTAAATTACAAGAAATCAGATTTTTCATGATTACTGCTTACAAAGAGTAATCAATCACAGGCTTACCACTGATTACAAATGGCGATTACCACATGTATGTAACCCATGCATTTTTAGGGGTCCAATTGAAACTATGGACTAGCATGTGTTAATTTACAACTAAAAGTGCATACAAATAGGCAAATATAATCATTTCCTGTGTAGCCCATATGTAATGGGTTTGAACCCTCCATTGCCCCATATATATAATATGCATGTATTGACATATAGCCTCTTCCAATGGAATAAAGATAAGTAATAAAAAACAAATGTTTATTTAGTACATACATTCATACATGCAAATATAAATTCCAAGGATAACACTTGAAAGCTTATTTCCAAAGGGATACTTTGATACACGGATGTTAGCGCTAGGGGGTTCTCTTGTAGGAGGAAACCCATGTGTCTGATCGGGGGACCACTGCTGATTACGGGAATCAAACTCGGGTCACAGCAGTGAGAAGCTAGAGCACTACCTGGACATCCTAATGTGTGATTGAAAAGAAAATGGGAAAAATCTGTATATAATAATTGTTTCTAAAACACATTGTTGCCTATAATGCCAAACATATTGGCATGCTGTTGCATTATTGCGTTGTAAAGAATTCAAATTACAAAGTAATAAATGCGTAATAATATCAACAGGAAATACAATAACAAAATCAATGACTCCGTGAGATTAAAAAAATAATGATTTGTTATTTTTTAGAAATTAAATGTGTGTGAGAATAACTTGTGTGCATTATTTTTCAAATAACATGTTTGCATTATGCATCTGACTGATTTTTGTGTTTCTGTTGGTCGTGATTGAGTGATATTATTGCAATGAATACAAACTGCGTATGTTACACAGGTATGATCAATTTGTCAGTCTATGAAATGTTACATTTTAAGTGACAGATCGTGTGTCTATACCTTCAATAAATGGTATAGGCCTACAACACATAGCATGGGCCTAACAAACATGCATGCTTATCTTGAGCATTTGATGTTTAATCTACTTCAGTATATATTTATGTAGGATTCTTTTCTTTGTAGTCTGAAGAAGACAAACAACTTCAAGATGAACTTAATATGTTGGTTGAAAGACTGAAGGTATTGTAATGAAAGTAGAATATTAAGAAATCACTGACACTGACATTATTGCAAAGTTTTGTAATCTTTGTGTATTGTGTTTATACTGTGCTTTCTATAAATGACAGGAGGCTGATCAAAGGCTTTATAAACCAGCCCTGGAGAGCTTGAGATCCCAGATCAGGGCCTCCACAACATCAATGACATCTGTGCCTAAGCCACTCAAATTTCTTCGTCCACATTACGACTCACTGAAAGAAGTTCATGAGAATATAAAAGATGATGAAACAAAGGTTAATTTTATGCAACTTGAACTAAGGGCTTTAGTATTGCATGTATTAGATTAACTTTCAGGAAATTTTGATATGTGTATCAACATTTCTATATACATGTATTTTTTATTACTTCAAGAGATTAAATAGAGAAAATAAATTGGTTTCAAAAGCAAAAAAGGCATATAAATTCTTCTAGATGATAATAAATGCTCTTTATGACGTAACAGAGATTCTGCGCTGACATTATATCAGTGTTGGGAATGACAATGAATGACAACAGGGACAGTTTGAAGTACAGATTGATGGGCTCCAAAGAAGAAATTGGGTCATGGGGTCATGAGTATGTCAGGTAAATACGAGATTCTATTAGTCATTATATTGATACTAGGATTTCTAGAAACTTTAAAAACCTTCTTTAAAAAAATTACATCTCTATTTCTTCAGTCAATGACCTTTAGGTGTGCATATTATAATTTCTAATGAAATTATAATACATGTACTTTTATTGAAGATGTACATACACTTTACCGGTGCATGTATATTTCAAAGTTTTAACGATAATTTAAAAAAAAAAAGATAAATGCTGAGAATAGTTAGTATAGTTTGTACTTGTGCATTTGACAGACACTTGTATGCATTACAGAGTTTGAAAGTAATAATAATTATGTATATATAAGCTTTTCTTTTAAATATTAGTGCATTAGAATAGTCTTATTTATTTGTATATTGGTTACATGTGTATTTTCCAGACACTTGGCTGGACAGGTGGCACAAGAATGGCAGGAAACAGAGGAAACTAACAAAGAAATGAGGGAGCGTCTCCTGAAAATGACAAAGGAGATTGTTCCCTACCACATGGACCACAACGCAGAGGCTGAAGCCTGTGATCTGTTAATGGAGATAGAAAAGCTGGACTTACTCAAGAATTATGTGGATGAAAATGCCTACTCTCGTGTCTGTCTGTATCTTACAAGGTAAAATTGGGAAAATATTTTTGAGTGTCCATCTTGAGTTTACAAGCTATACCATATGTATCCTACACTGGAACCAAATTTGTATATAATGTATATTTGGGGTACTTATTATTTTGGTACCTTTGATGCAGTTGTATGGATGCATTAATTTGTAATTAGGGTTATTCTGTTTTACATCAACCACATTGATTGGTTTTTTGAAAGTTGACGGAAATGAAGAAAAAAGGCAACTATAAATTTTCAATTTTGAAGCCATAATCAAATATTTGTTTAGATCTCACAGCTTTGAATTGAAAATTGAAATAAATAATGATAGTAATAAAAAAGATGACATGAAAATATTTATAACCTACTTGTATCGTAGCTCTAAAACTTTGACTAATTTTTCCTGTGTGAGTACTTTTGATTAACGCAGTTACTTGTATGTACACCCTGAATATATATTTTATCCATCAGTTCTTCATTACTTCTTTTTCGTGTGTGTGGAAATAGATTCCCAGCATTATCTAATTTCAAGTGCATCATAAGTTTATAAAAAATACTCCTCTTTTTTACATTCAAGTTGTGTGCCCTATGTGCCAGACCCCGAGAACACAACATTATTAAAGTCAGCTGTAGAATTGTACAGGAAATTCGACCAGTATCCACAAGCCCTTCGATTTGCCATGCAGTTGAATGACATGGCACTCGTAGAGGAAATCTTCCTATCCTGTAAAGACATGTGAGTACTACGATGTGTTGCATGAATGCAGTCAGTAAGATATGCTTATCTACGTACCTAGGCAATGTTTGGTATGCATTCAAACGTACAATAATATATTATTATTGTACAAAAAAAGGAAAATATGGTATGTGGGGGAGAATCTGTGTGAAAGGTCATGTTTTATAATGTAGGAGATATGCATAAGATGTAAGCTTTTCACCTTTACAATATTTAAGTTTACCCCAGAGTTCCAAAACCTGTTATAAACTTCCCTTGAAATTCTGTTTTTAGCTTATTTGGCCTTTAATGTGAGGATGCTGTGAATGGATAAAACAGTTTGTCCTAGTTATTGAGTATGAATTGCAATTTTCTTACAGTTTAATGCAGAAACAGTTAGCATACATGTTGGGACGTCAGCAGATTTTCTTAGAACTCAGTGATGATGTGGAGGAGTACGATGAATTAACAGAAATCATGTCTAATGCTAACTTGAATAACAACTTCATGGCACTGGCCAGAGAGGTAAGATTTGTTGTTTCAATATTATTCGTTTTGTGAAGAAAACAATTATTTATGAAAGTTTATTGTAATATGAGGTTTCAATTAATGAAAAACTGTTCCCTTACAGTTGGATATTATGGAACCCAAGATACCAGAGGATATATATAAATCTCATTTGGAACAAACACGTAAGACGCTGTATAAAGACAAATCATAATTTTTTAATTTGAAATTGACAGTAACTTTTAAGACTGTTCTTTAATGGTGTTTTTTGTTCAGAGTGCATTGATTTATGTTGAGATATATACTTGATTTTGTAGGGAGTACATTAGGACCCTCAAATGTGGACTCTGCTCGACAGAATTTAGCTGCTTCATTTGTTAATGGATTTGTAAATGCAGGTTTTGGACAAGATAAAATATTGAAAGAAGATGGAAACAAATGGTTACATAAAAACAAAGATCATGGTATATAACATTACAGATACAGTTTAAAATTTTGTTCTGACTAGAAAATCAAAGTTTTGGAATTTCACATGTAATTATTTTAATGTTTCTCTCTCTCTCTCTCTCTCTCTCTCTCTCTCTCTCTCTCTCTCTCTCTCTCTCTCTATATATATATATATATATTCATTAACTCTGAAAATGTCCCAGTCTTTGAAATAGTCTACTAAGATTATTTATTAGAAATCATTTGAGAAGGTTTCACTATTCTATAAATACCAGGTGTTCACTAAATCATATCTTCCATCTCCTCAGGTATGTTAAGTGCGACTGCTTCTCTTGGTTTGGTACTACTATGGGATGTAGACAGTGGCCTCACACAGATTGATAAATACTTGTACTCATCAGAGGATTTTATAAAGGTATTCTTGTATTACTAAATTTTTATCCACAGAAAACATAAATGCATTTTTGGCCTTAGCCATTTTTTTAAATTTTTTTTTGATAATTTCTCCAATGATGACCAACACATTACAAGGTGTAAAAAAAAATTGACACTTAGTTCATTTCATTGATATGGTTAAAATGCAAGATACCTTAGCAATTGAGGTGTTTATACTTTTGTAGGCTGGTGCATTGTTAGCTTGTGGTATTGTTAACTCCGGGGTGAGGAATGAATGTGACCCTGCTTTAGCCCTATTGTCAGATTATGTTTCTCATAATACAAGTATCATGAGGATTGGAGCCATAGTGGGGTAAGTGTACATTACATGTCAATTACCACATACAATATGTACAAGGTTGTCAGTTACCACATACAATATGTACAAGGTTGTCAGTTACCATGTACAATACATACAGAGTTGTCATTTACCACATACAATATATACAGGGTTGTCAGTTACAATATACAATACGTAGAGGGTTGTCAGTTACCACATACTATACGTACAGTGTTGTCTGTTACCTCATACAGGGTTGTCAGTTACAATGTACAATACTTAAAGGATTGTCAGTTACCACATACAATACGTACAAGGTTGTCATTTAACACATGCAATATGTACAAGGTTGTCATTTAACACATACAATACGTACAAGGTTGTCATTTAACACATGCAATATGTACAAGGTTGTCAGTTACCACAAACAATACGTACAAGGTTGTCAGTTACCAAGTACAATACGTACAAGGTTGTCAGTTACCACATACAATACATACAAGGTTGTCATTTATCACATGCAATATGTATAGATTGTCAGTTACAACGTACAGGGATGTCTCTAGGAATTTTTCAAGGCAACACAACGATTCATGCTGGCATACTTCATGAAGCGTGTTGGCAACTTCATGAAAATTATGCCGGCATGAAGTGTTGCAATTTATACTGTATTTTATTTTTTAAAATGAAATTGAATTCTTATAGATAACTTGTACTTTCATTTCTGCCAGAATTCCCAACTATTAAGATAGACATACTACCTGTTTATTTATCAAGTAGTTCTGTATTCATACATGTACGTGCATTGTTTCAGACATGATTTTTCTACGCTTTAAAGCGGAATTCCGCTTTTGTTAGTATTCCGGAATTTTCCGTCATTGATGTGGGTTTTACTTGTTGTAAAATGCTTCCTCAAGTTATATATGTCTTCTGATTGTTCATTGGTTGAATCGTCGTCTCACTATTTGGTTTCTCCAATCAACAGTTTGTTTAAGTAACTGATCTCGTTTTAAAACGATGTCTGCACACGTTGTGCAGCGAAGTGGCAATGTAAAAACTATCGATTTTGTCCGGCGTCCGTCTGTCTGTCTGTAAACTTTTCACATTTTCGACTTCTTCTCCAGAACCACTGGGCCAATTTCAACCTAACTTGGCCAAAAGTATCCTTTGTTGAAGGGCTTTCAAGTTTGTTCAAATGAAGGGCCATGTCCCTTTCAAAGGGGAGATAATCACAAAAATGCAAAAATAGGGTGGGGTCATTTAAAAATCTTCTTCTCAAGAACCACTGGGCCAGAAGAGCTGAAATTTACCTGAAAGCTTCCTGACATATTGCAGATTCAAGTTTGTTCAAATCATGGCCCCCAGTGGTAGGATGGGGCCACAAGGGGGGATCAAAGTTTTACATACAAATATATAGGAAAAATCTTCTTCTCAAGAACCACTAAGCCAGAAAAGCTGATTTTTACATGAAAACTTTCTGACATAGTGCAGATTCAAGTTTGTTCAAATCATGGCCCCCGGGGATAGGATGGGGCCCCAAGGGGGATCAAAGTTTTGCACACAAATATATAGGGAAAAACTTTAAAAATCTTCTTCTCAAGAACCACTAAGCCAGAAAAGCTGAGATTTACATGAAAGCTTCCTGACATAATGCAGATTCAAGTTTGTTCAAATCATGGGCCCCGGGGGTTGGATGGGGCACAATAGGGGATCAAAGTTTTGCATACAAATATATAGGAAAAATCTTTAAAAATCTTCTTCTCAAGAACCACTAAGCCAGAAAAGCTGATTTTTACATGAAAACTTTCTGACATAGTGCAGATTCAAGTTTGTTCAAATCATGGCCCCCGGGGATAAGATGGGGCCCCAAGGGGGGGGATCAAAGTTTTACACACAAATATATAGGGAAAAATCTTTAAAATTCTTCTTCTCAAGAACCACTAAGCCAGAAAAGCTGATTTTTACATGAAAACTTTTTGACATAGTGCAGATTCAAGTTTGTTCAAATCATGGCCCCCGGGGATAAGATGGGGCCCCAAGGGGGGATCAAAGTTTTACACACAAATATATAGGGAAAAACTTTAAAAATCTTCTTCTCAAGAACCACTAAGCCAGAAAAGCTGAGATTTACATGAAAGCTTCCTGACATAATACAGATTCAAGTTTGTTCAAATCATGGGCTCCGGGGGTTGGATGGGGCCACAATAGGGGATCAAAGTTTTACATACAAATATATAGGAAAAATCTTCTTCTCAAGAACCACTGAGCCAGAAAAGCTGATTTTTACATGAAAACTTTCTGACATAGTGCAGATTCAAGTTTGTTCAAATCATGGGCTCCGGGGGTAGGATGGGGCCACAAGGGGGATCAAAGTTTTACATACAAATATATAGTTAAAATCTTTTTCTCAATAACCACTGAGTCAGAAAAGCTGATATTTACAAGAAAACTTTCTGACATAGTGCAGATTCAAGTTTGTTCAAATCATGGTCCCCGGAGGGTAGGATGGGGCCACAAGTGGGGGGGGGGTCAAAGTTTTACATACAAATATAGAAAAAAGCTTTAAAAGAACCATTGGGCCAAAGAAGTTGACATTTACATGAAAACTTTCTGACATAGTGTAGATTCAAGTTTGCAAAGGGTAGTTTGGGCCATAATAGGGACCAAGGTTTTACATGCAAATATATATGGAAAGTCTTCAGATATGGGCCAAGGTGACTCAGGTGAGCGATGTGGACCATGGGCCTCTTGTTTTTCTTTTCTTAGGAATCATGTCTGTTGTTTACAACTACAATGCATTCATGAGGAAATGTGTATGATTACAATGTGTACAAATATCAAAGGCTGAAATATTGGAAATGTCAATATTACTACATACAATACATGTCAATTACTGCATATAAATCATGTGAATGGAATGTTTTAGTGGAGTAAGTGGTTTTGTGTAGTTTCGTTCCGTAGAAAGTTCTATTTACTGACAGTAAATGCTTTCTTTTATGAATACATTTGGTATTAAATGTAGGTTAAATTACATTTATTCATGTCTCTGCAGACTTGGTCTAGCGTATGCAGGATCTAACAGAGAAGATGTTTTAGCTTTAATACTGCCAGTGCTGGGTGAAAGCAAAGCTAACATGGAGGTATGTAAAAAGGTCTTTGAAATGTACAGATTAACATGGTCATCTTCCAAATGACCAGATTAACATTTGTACAAGTCTCGTAAATGTCCAAGCAGACATGGAAATCAAGAACATGTTTTTAATGCTGAAGCCAACATGGAGGTACACTGTACATGAATTTTTAATGAAATATGCCTCATTTCAAAGTTTTCACTGCAGAAATTCAGCCTATTCAGGTTATATTATATCTGACTCCTACTGACAGCACTGTACATTCACATGCAAGTGATTTTGTACTCACAGCTCTCTGCCCTATGGAAAAGAATTAGACAATCCACTCAACATACAAAATTGTTAAAAGATTATAGTCAGGGAGTATTTCCATATTAACGTAAGGTGATTTGTCAATATTTTCTCAACACAGGTAATAGGAATGGCTGCCTTGGCATGTGGAATGATTTCAGTAGGAAGTAGTAATGGTGATGTGACCTCTACCATCCTACAGACAATGATGGAAAGATCAGAATCAGATCTGAAGGAAACCTACAGCAAGTTTCTGGCTCTGGGCCTGGCTCTTACATATCTAGGTAGGGAATTAATTGAAATTCAGAGAGCTTGGTGATTATCAGAGTCACACTGAGAAGTACTATACAGGAGGAATTTTTTCTGTTCACTTATCCCTTCATGAATTCAATAATAATTTTCCTGATGGTTCAAGATGTATACACAGTTAAACTTCGGTATCTCGCATACTATGGAGATGCTGAAGTGAGAAGTCCCAACTACATTTTCTTTATATATTTTATCCTCATTATCTTGAACCCTCAGATATCTCAGAAGTTTTTTTTTTCAGCACTATTGAGTTTGAGATAAAGAGGTTTGACTGTACTTTCTGGGATTACCATAGGTCATTTAAAAATCTCGGGCTCGCTATAATCTAACATATTTGCATATTATCTATAGCCTTCAAGACAGTCTGATTTAATCTCCAGTTGCCATATCTGACATTCGATAGCAAAATTGTGGAAATGTTTTTATGAGTAAAATGGAAATGAACAATTTGAGGATTGAAATTCGCTATTGATGTAATTTTATTTTGCATTCTAGGGAAGCAGGATGCTGTGGATGCCACGCTGGAAGCGCTGAATGTGATAACAGAACCACTTAAGTCAATGGCCAGGATGCTTGTAGATGTCTGTGCATACGCAGGTAAAGAAATCAGTCTGACCAAGATATGTGAACAATAGATTTTAGTATGAAGTTTATATAATACCTAACACACATGATGTATTTTTTCACATCATTTCTCTAATTTTACAGGAACTGGCAATGTACTAAAAATACAACATTTGTTACATGTGTGTTCAGAACATGATGACTCCAAAGATCAGGTATTTTAATCATAGACGTCAAGCAGTTTTTGAAGTTAGTCACTGGCATGAAGACCAAGTCCAGTGAAATTGAGATTGGGCTTATAAAAATATTACATATACAAGACCGTCAGGTCTGTGCTTTTTTTCATCAATATCACTGCCTTTCAGTAATATTATTATAAGATTATATTAGCATATACTGAAATGGAGTAATGATTGTAATCAGAATCAATAAATATAGTGTTTCTACCACACATGAACTGATCTTGACTAAACCTTTAAGTGGATTAATGTACTCTTGAACTCTCTTTCTTCAAAATTACTTTCAAAACTGTAAAAATTCATTCTTTGTGTCTGATTTTGACCAGTGAATATCTCTTTGTACTAGTAAAAATCTAGATACAGAGGCCCGAATGGTCAGTGCTTAAAATAGTGTTTTGTTAAGACTGGTCAAGTGCCAATCTTATATATAGGTGCATATACAATTATTAAGAACTTGAGATTAAAAGATTATTTTTTCAACAGGAGAATAATGAAAAGAAAGATGATAAGAAGAAAGATAAGGACAAAAAGGAGGAGAAAAAAGAAGAATCCCCAAATGCAGATTTGTCTATTCAACAGGGTAAGAGTAAATGTAGACTTGTCCATTATACAGGATAAGGGTAGTCCATTCAACAGAAATGGGGCATGTGTCAGTCACCACATCATGAATAAAATATATTGATATTGATGTTCTTAAAGTTTTTGAAGAAAATTATATGGTTATAAACATTTGATTTTATATGTATATAATTTAAAATAAAACAAAGAAAATTTATGATACAATGAATGCACATTTCAGGCATGGCTGTACTGGGTATAGCTCTGATTTCCATGGGAGAGGATGTTGGAGCTGAAATGTCTTTCAGAACTTTTGGGCATTTGGTATGGATTTCTTTGAATACAGATATTTACTTACTATTTTGATATTACACTCCATTGGAGGACGTGTCTTTTATATTCTGTACACAGCTTTGCATCCATTCCTGCCTACAGTGTGTTAACATTTCTGTAAATGTTCTGTTTTAAAGTTATGTATTGTTTTCACATAATGTGAAGGCTATGGTGATTATGTGATTTTCACTGCATTTGAAAGTTTCCCAGATTTATGCTCAAATAGAAACAACAAAACTGCATCATAAAACAAGAATGTATAAATGTGTATATTATTTAACTGTTAATAGATATAGACTGATGAACTTCCTCACGGAAAAATTGCAAAAATATGCATTATTTTAGGTCATTTTCTTTTTCCGAATACATCAAGACTGATCTATGAAATTAGACAGTATATTCTCAAACTGTTTTTGTTTTTTTAATGTAGTTACGTTATGGAGAGGTGGCCATCAAGCGAGCAGTACCTCTAGCTCTTGGTCTGATCTCGGTATCCAATCCTAAATTACAAATCCTTGACACCCTCAGCAAGTTCTCTCATGATAGTGACCCAGAAGTCTCCCATAATGCTATCTTAGCCATGGGAATAGCGGGAGCAGGTGGGTTGATTAAATATTGTCATCTTTTGTAGAATTTATAATCAAAACAGCTTTTTTAAGCTGCAACAAATAATGAATTGATAAACACAAATAAAAAGATTTAGTTTCTTTATTCATATTTCAGGTGATATAAAGTTTTAAGATTAAGTATATTACTCGGGGGAAAATGAAATTGTAAATCATACCTCCATCAAACATTAAACTGTTTTATCTGCCTAATTTTAAACTGAAAACTGGTCAGTCAAAATGACAATTTCTTGATTATCGAAAACTCAAACTCTTTGAGTTTTATTATGGTCTCTTGGAGTTTTCTTGAGTACCTGTACAGTGTGTCATTAAAAATAGAATGGCAGCAAAACTGAGGTTAATATGAAATTCATCACATACATGTACATTATAGGTAACCTGAATCAAATTTTAAGTACATTTGCATTAATGAAAATTATTTTTTTTTAAACAAACTTTGCTCAAAACATCCTCATGTACAAGTGTTTTAGATTCAAGTTTGTACAAGACATGGTTCTTGGTGAAAGCAACTCTATAAAGTATAGTCAAGTTTGTCAACATCATACCCTTAGCACATAAGGGTTCAAAATTCATCTACATTTTAACTGTAACAGAAATGGGACTTTGAGGATTAATTTATATCTTCATCTTGATATCTCCAGGTCTTTTAAAATCTTGATTTTACTTGTGAATCCAGGTACAAATAATGCCCGATTGGCAGCCATGCTCCGACAGCTTGCTGTCTATCATCAGAAGGACCCTAACAACCTGTTCATGGTGCGTCTAGCCCAGGGACTGACTCACTTAGGGAAGGGCACCTTAACTCTCTGTCCCTACCATAGTGACAAAGCTCTGATGTCCCCAGTAGCTGTGGCTGGACTGATGGCTGTCATGACAGCTTGTCTAGATGTCAAAACATGTAAGTACCCAACTTTTAAAAAGTTTTTGTTTTTTGGTTGCTTTTTTTTTTAATGTTTGAAGAATTCCAAAATTCATTTTCTTAATACCCCCCTTTCATTTTTAAACAGAATCAGGTTTTGGGAAAATGAATAGTGTGTTTGATTATGTGATTTTTTGGCTTCTGTGCAATTGTAGTAATTCTTGGAAAATCCCATTACATCTTGTATCATCTTGTCTCTGCAATGCAACCGAGGATGCTCACCACATTTGATGAAGAATTGCGACCTCTCCCAGTTCACGTTCGAGTTGGCCAGGTAAGACTCAATTAACCTGTATAACCTTTATATAGGATATACATACAGGTTTTTGTCTGATCCAAAAGAGAAGGTTCATTGGAATCTAACCAACTTGAAAACCTTTTAGGAAGTGGATTTGTAATAGTGCCACTTTTCTAGAGAAGCCAATATATGTCATTGCAACTGAGTTATAGGGAATATAGTCATATGATGGTGCATGTGTTTGAGTGTAATGCTGATATCAACTGCATCAGATTCAGTGTTGTGTTTATAGATATGCCTGGTTGCAAGGGGATATTCCAATATGTGGTGCCTTTAATTTTGAAGTATGAATTTTTCTGATGTGAAAAAAATTGTATCAGTTTTAATGCAGGATATGATATGGATTTTCAGCTCAAATGATTTTTTTCTGATTGAAGGGTGTCCAAAGTATGTTGTCTGTGAACTGCAGAACTGTATCTCTCTAGGGAAACTTTGGAATAGGCCAGGGAGCTACAGACCACCTGTTATAAAAACCTGATTTACAGTGTAACAGGTGGATCTGAACTTTCTGGACTATTCCAAGTGTTTGCCAGAGAGGTCGAGTTCTGCAGTTAGTTGTTTGTAAACTTCTACTTTTTCCACTTCTCAAAAACCACAGGGCCAATTTTAATGAAACTTAGCACACAGTATACTTTGGTGGATTCAAGTTTACTCAATAGGAGGACTACATCCCTTTCTAAAGGGACATAATTAAGAAATATTAAAGTAGGATGGAGTGTTAAGAATTTTTCTCATTAATCAAACTTGCATGGAAGCTTCCTAGTATAATGAGGATTCAAGTATGTTCAAAGGTTGAGCCTGGGAATGGCCACAGTGGGAGTTTAGATAGGAAAAATCTTAAGAACCACAAAGGTATGGTGATATGCAGGCATCCTCATGTATTGTAGATTAAAGTAGCTTCACACTATCATCCCATGGTCTTGATGAAGACATAAGAGATGTATTAAAAAAAAAAATTAGATCATGTATAGGAAAATTCCATTTTTAAAAGGGGGTACTATATCAGTTTAAATACACTTGAGCTCCTTATTAAGTGTAGATTTAAGTTATTTACACAAATACCTCTGGGGTCTTGGATGGGACTGCTAAAGGTGTTTTTATACTTCACATAGGAATGTAAAGGAATATCTTTGCAAGAAGCAACAGGTTTTTATATGTTGGAATTTAATATGCAAGAATCCTCCTGTAGTGTAGATTCCAATTTCTATGCACAATAACCCCTTTATAGGGTGTTTGCAGGGATACGAGAAGTATTGGAAATTTTGCATAGGAATGTATAGCAAAATCATTCAACATCATACAGCAGGGATTGAAAGTGTAATTGGGATTTGAAGTTTTACATGGGGGATACAACTGCTATGACCTATTTACAATTTTATTAAATTGATTCATTGGCTTTTGATGTGGTGTTGGTTTTTCATTGTAAGTATTTTGCAGGCTGTTGATGTGGTGGGACAGGCAGGAAAACCCAAAACAATCACAGGTTTCCAGACCCACACTACCCCGGTGTTGTTGGCATATGGGGAGCGGGCAGAGCTGGCCACAGAAGAATGTATCCTTTCTCATTCTTAATAACTGATAACATTTTATCCAAGATGAACATGCAAAGCAGTCTGAAATTGATGCATTTCCAAGTTATCTGCTAGGTTAAAGTTTTTGTGACAGGCTGGCTTACTGATTGATAGATGAGATTACATGCGTCTTTGCTGTGGTGAAAGTGTTTTATTACCTCACCTGAGCCAAACACTCTTGTGAACTTTTCTGAATTCTGTCTGCCTGGTGTAATTTCACATTTTCATTATCTCAAGAACCATAAGGTAAATTTCAACCAACTTACCACTAGGGTATAATATAAAGCAAACACAAGTAGTGTAGATTCACATCATGAACTTAGGGGCACGGACAGAGCTATAAATTTACAAAGGAGTATAGGAAATTGTTCAGTAAGTATTTTTCTCAATAATACATAATAACATTTTGTCAAATTAATGTGCAGTCATACTCTTGTGTTGTAAATTAATGTGCAGTCATACTCTTGTGTTGTAAATTGGAAGTTTGATCCCTCCATGCCAGTGGAGTTTGTATATATAAGAAAATTCTCGACTCATTATCAACATGGATACTGTATGTGAAATTAACAAGCAAGCATCAGCATGTTGTGTAGATCCAAGTTGAATCACATTATGACCCTTGGTCAGGGTGGGGCTATCACTTGGATTCCTTTTTAGCTCACCTGAGCTGAAAGCTCAAGTGAGCTTTTCTGATCACCTGTAGTCCGGCGTCCCTCCGTCTGTAAATTTTATCATTTTTGACTTCTTCTCAAAAACCACAGGGCTAATTTCAACCAAAGTTGGCACAAAGCATCCTTAGGTAAAGGGAATTCTAAATTGTTAAAATAAAGGGTCAGGCCACCTTCCAAGGGGAGATAATCAAGAAAAGGTAAAAATAGAGTAGGGTCATTTAAAAATCTTCTGAAGAACCACTGGACCAAAAGAACTGAAATTTACATGAAAGCTTCCTGACATAGTGCAGATTCTAAATTGTTCAACTCATGGCCCCCGGGGGTTGGATGGGGCCACATTAGGGGATCAAAGTTTTACATAAAAATATATAGGGAAAATCTTTAAAAATCTTCTTCTCAAGAACCACTGAGCCAGAAAAGCTGATATTTACATGAAAGCTTTCTGACATAGTGCAGATTCAAGTTTGTTGAAATCATGGCCCCCGGAGGTAGGATGGGGCCACAATAGGGGATCAAAGTTTTACATACAAATATAGGGAAAATCTTCTCAAAATCATGGCCTCCAGGTGTATGTTGGGGCCATAATAGGGACTAAGGTTTTACATGCAAATGTATATGGAAAGTCTTTAGTTATGGGCCAAGGTGACTCAGGTGAGCGATGTGGCCCATGGGCCTCTTGTTTTTATGTGGGGAGAAGTATTTCAGTGAGCAATATGGCCCATGGGCCTCTTGTTTCATTTACAAAGCTGCTTTGGTTTGTAGAGGTAATCATGGTAAAGTCTGAAAATAATTAATTGTATGTCATGTTTATTTAATAACAGCTAATCAATTATCACACTTGATGAAGAGTTCCTTAACAGGTTTTAGACATCCCTTTGAGCCCCATTATGGAAGGATTTGTGATACTAAGGAAAAACCCTGACTATGAGGCTTAGACATTTTTGTGTAAATTATTGTCAAGAACACTTGTGAACTTTTGTTTATTAAGAAATATGTCTGTAATGTTTATTAATCTAATGAAGAAGAAAAAATACAAAATAAAAATTGCAAAACGATTTAATTCTCCTTCAAATGTTGAAGTTCATATCAACTCAGTGGCACAGATATAAATGTGCCTGGAGCTCAGGTGTTTCTGAATACCATACAGCCACACTAAAATGGGATTGTTTAAAATCCCCAGTTCTCATCGCTGCTACTTGCAAGATTGTAAGAACTGACAGAGTACATTTGGATTAAGTTATGATATCTGTCAAAGAAAGTGGGATAAAGTCATGATATCTGTCAAAGAAAATGGGATTGATTCATACCTGTCCAGGAAAATGGGATTGAGTCATGGAATCAAATCATGGGATCTATTCAAGAAAATGGGATTAAGTCATGATATCTGTCAAAGAAAATGGGATTGATTCATACCTGTCCAGAAAAAAACTATTAAATCATGGTATTTGTCACAGAAAATGGGAATAAATCATGATATCTGTCCAAGAAAATGTGATCCAAGTCATGATATCTGTCCATGAAAATGGGATTAAATCATTTGTCAAAGGAAATGGGATCAAGTCATGGTATCTGTGAAAGCAAATGGAATGTCATGTCATCTGACACAGAATATGGGATCTAGTTATGTTAGACGAATGTCAGATAATCCAGTCATGACATTTTATTTCTGGGAACTTCATGTAAATTGCAAGGTCCTTGTAGGGGGGGGGGGATAAAATTTTCATTAATAGGTTTTAAATATAGCATTAAAAGAATTGTACATGCAGGGGCGGATCCAGAAATGTAGGGGGGGGGGGGTCTGACAGTCACCTTGAAGCCCCCAGTGGGTGCAGGGTAAAGTCCTGGTGGGGGCAAAGCTGGATTTTACAGATTTTATAGGGCTTGAAATATGTCTCCTATGTACTAATTTTTACAATTTTGTGCCCATAAATCCGCCACTGACGTACTCAAGAATTTACCTCTAATATATTAAAAAACCCATAACAAACACGGAGTACTGTGAAATATAAAATAATGATTTACAGTTCCAAGTTGACCAGAATGACGTCATAGTAGAAGTCCATTTAATTGAAATCTGGTAGCAGTGATGACAAAAACAAACACTTGATTCTATTTTCTTTACTTTATATACTGGTATATACAAATTATACATGTATGTGACATTGTTTCACTGGTTGAGATGAGAGATTTTAATCCGGTTCACAAATCGTCTTGGTTTGTGTGTCACTTAATGAACATGGACCCAGCAGTTAACTTTCAGTTAAATTTAATCAACTTTTGTCCAACTGAGTCCTGGTCATTTCTGTAACCTACAGATCTTTATGTCTAAAGCACTACAATCTATTGTTCACATATCTTTCATTAGATACTCTACACAGTACTTGGTTTGTGTGTTACTTAAATGAACATTGACCCAGCTGCACAAACATCTGTTCATTCTAACATCTGTTAACTTGGAATTAACTCTTGCAGTTAACTTTCAGTTGAATTTAATCAACTTTTGTCCAATTGAGTCCTGGTCATTTTTGTAATCTACAGATCTTTATATGTCTTAAACACTACAATCTGTCGTACACTTATTTCTTTCATCAGATACTCTACACAGGACTCTTTAAGGGGACTATAATGGACGGAATGCTTGAGATTCTTAGAATATGTACCTCGACATGTACAATTCATAAACACTTAAAAAAGCTTATAACACTTCATAAACTGTTTAAAAATACAACGTGCACTGTTATAGATATGTAAAATATTTGTACATATATATTTTAAAATTTCACAAAAATAAAATTGATCTTATCACAGACAAATAATACTATCCTGGGCAAGCTTTGCAATTGAATACATGAATAAGATTCTCTTGAAATAACATGTATAATTCTGATTCAAAATTCTTTGGTGGCAAATTTTCCAGCAGAAGATGTCGGAATATGAGCATGCATTATACAAATACCTTTCATGACTTTAGTAAATTAAGACAGTCCTATCTGAGTACAAGGTCCTAAAAGTGATGTAAAAATACTGAATAGGCCAGCACAACTAACACCTATTTATAAGTTTTCTAATTACTGTAAAAGTGGTTATTTAGACGTGGGGAAATTTGCACCAATTAAGCTGTCGCGTAATAAGCACGTAAATTTCCCCCACGCTTATAGTTATAAATACTTGATATACTGTGTATTATATTTCCGAGCGTTTTTCCCTCCAAGCGTAATGTTGGACATGGAAAAACGCATACTTATCCCCCAACATAAATAACCACTTTTACAGTAGCTAATTACTATATAATCAGAATTGTATCTGCACAAATATTCTACAGATTAAATCAAATGTTGGTTTTGTGTTTTTAAATCAGAAAATCCACAATTGCAAACAACTTTTTTCTTCCAAACATTGCTACATATGAATTTTTGAATTATTGCAGAACTAACATGAACAAACACAGAAGTGTATGTACATCCAGCACCTCTGTCAAAATGCACTTGTAAAAAAACCACACAATAGCTGTAGCACTGACAACAACTTTGGGGGTTTTCTTCAGAAAGGGGGGGGGGCTTGTCTTTCAAATATCACTATCCGATTCATTGCTTAAAAAATCGGATGAAAAGCCAGTCATAAATATCCTGAACAAAACAAAGACCCTGCTTTTGGCACTGACAATATCAATATACATGTATTGCTACAATACATTAATCACCACCGAGCATGTTTCTTTTTCTCTTGATATCTCCTCCAGGCTATTTGAATGACTTCTGCCGATTTGCGGGCCTGTCTTATTTTGTTCACACGTTCTCGCTGTTCCATTACTTTTCCCATGAAAGTACTTTCTGCCTCATCGTCTGGCATGGCTGTAACCGATTTAAATTTGGACTCCTCTATGACTAGACTGTTGGTCCGTGAGGGATAGTAGTACTGGTCCCCATTCACATCTGTGTTACCTACAGTCAGAACAGTGTAAAAGTTGTAAAAATGTAAAGGACTGTTAGTGGAGCTTATATTGTTTTCTACATCTAAATCTGTGTAAAATATAAATATTAAATGTAGTAAATCCACAGTTGATAACTTCTCATGACATCCCTTATTTTTGTCTCTTCTGTTTGTGAACCCCCCCTGAAATATAAATTGTATATTCCTGTACAAAATTCAATAACACCGTCTACTTCTTTCTCAGATTGTTCATGCTTAGTGACTACGTAAAACATGAATATAAAAAAACATGCTCTCATTGATCACTGGTTATAGCTGTAATTTCAACATAGAACATAGTTGGTAAAATGGGGGGGGGGGAGACTTAGTAGGCCTATAGCTAATTCCATTCATGTATGAAAAAATTGCTGGTAAATGGCCTTGCATCGATGGTAACATACGATTGGTCTGCTATCTCTAACCTAAGAGATAGCAGGACCAAGCATGGGTCATCGACGGTGCTGTCCTTGATAATTTGTTATAACTGTGTTCTATTGTGCAAGCAGAATAAAATATATCTGCTCTTTGTAAAGCTATTGATCAAAAGCATACTAGGTGTTTAGAGCGAAATTTATTGTGAAAGCCCATCTGTATACATTATTATGCACTACTAACTATCTGTTCTGATAACAAAACAATCTGAAGAACTGTAGTCACATTGAACTGGAAACTCATTATTGTAAGATTTATATGTGAAGTATGTTGGGACTATTTGTGGTTTGAATAATTCATCATTGCAAATGTAACAGGGAGAAAATGCAACAGACCAGACCAGGATTTGAACCTGGGCCTGGTCCATCTTCTGCCTTCCTGTTACATTTGGTGTCATAGATCAGCCTCTGAAAGGTGTGAAAAGAGAGGAATGTGACGGTCAGACGGGCTCAGTTGGTAGAGATTCAGGGGACTCGGGTTCAAATCCTGATCTGGCCTATTGCATTTTTCTCTCTTCCTGTTACAGTTTACAACAGTATGAACCACTTATTAATCAGCAGAAGTCACATACTTCATCTACTATTTAGAGTTTTAAAGAATATATAAAGATGTAAATAATAAATATGTGTTTTATGCTACAACTAAGACAACTAACCTTGAACACATCATTTTACAGTAGGTATACTTATTTTCTGTGTGGTACCCTTTAACTGCAGAATTTTATATCAGAGAACTAAAGGCAAGCTATGATGAAAATGCACACAAATTCTAGGCATTTTGTACATGTAGACTAAATTGAATTCACAAAATTCTAAACCAGTGAGAATAAAGTACAGCCACAGTATTTGAAAACAATTAAAATATAAAAAGAAATTCATAGTGCAGCACACAAACCACAATGTACGACGGACAGAACTTGATCAGAAAAGCCCAACTGAGTCCAATATCGGGAGAGCTAAATGATTCCAGCAGGTAATTACGATATAAAAACTTATCTGAGAGGAGATTTCGAGACTTACGAATTTGTTTGCCTGTAGGAGGTGGGGTCTCAATAGAGAAACTAGCCAGTCGTCCCGCTATTGAAGCATGCTGAAAAGTAACGTGCCAAAATAAACAACAGCTTCTACGTCTACTTAATCTATAGTACATCTAATTCAGTCTATCAAAATCATAACCCAAACGTTGTCAAAATACGAGGTGAAAAATTAAAAATTATAACTAACAGCTCAGAAAACAAAACTACTTTCAATCTATTCAATCTAGACCAACCTTAGTCTGAGGCCCCCAGTTTTTGTAATTGTTGGGTCCATTCTTCACAGGTTCCTCATCACTCTCTGTTGAATATCGATTTGACGCATAATTGGATTGACTCTTTTTAAGGGGGGAATTTTTGCGAGCGCTTCGAGCTGAATTTTTCTGTAACATTCTCCTCTCCCAGTCGTCCAAGGATTTGTCTCGTTTACCTCTGGTTGGTGATTTACTCTTTGGCGGTACATTATCGATGTTGTCTTCGTCTGAGTAATAAACAGGTCTTGGTCTTGTTCTCGGACGACTCTGACGCATGCTCTTGCTACTTTTTAAGGGAGAACCATAAATGGCCTTAATGTCACTCTCACGAGATCTCTGAGAAATTGCATACAATTCTCTATCTAAGGAACTTTCTCTGTCGTAAGATCGAGTTTTATTTGTACTCGCGAACTGATCATAATCATCATGATTAAAGTACACATTTTCCTCTGCTTTCTCAAGCATAGATGCTAAAGCTGCATCAAAAGTTGTTGAAGAAAGACCCATTTTTTTCCCATCAAATCTGTCTTTAGTTCCCATTCCATGCACATATTCACTTGGAATGAGTGTTTCGAAATCCTCCAAATCATCGTCTATTTTGTTAGAAGTCCGACTAGGTGCTGGAGGAGGCTTTGTTCTGGCTGTTGACTTCCGAGACTCCTCTTGTGCGGACTTAACATCATCAGTTAACCCATATTTCAATTCTTCATCACTTTCCTCCATATTTTTGGGCTGCATGTAAATAAAATCAATGTCTGGCTGTTTCTGACTACAAGCCGTAGAAGGTCTGGAATATGACGATTCCCACCGAGTTGTCGGATCTTTTTCTTGCTTCCGTTTGGCATAGAACTCATTATCTGGTATCACTGACCTTGTGGATCGCACACTCTGACGAGAAACCGGTCGACTGTCCTCGGGTTCCTCTTTCTGAGTTATGGGCCTTGAATCACGAGTTTGAAGATTCCGTGACTCCAGTCCATGGTTGAGATGAGTAGTTGCAGCAGTATAAATGGTTCTTTCAGGACTACCTCCTCTGTTATCCATGTCTTCGAGTCCCACCTCTTCTCGAGCTTTAAGTCTTTGAGGGCCCTCCCCAAAATCGGGGGCTGTTACAGCCCTCGGGTCTGTATCATGGCCAACATGTCCATCAGGAAAACCAGCTGAGTGTGACATTCGAAGCAATTCCTTAAAGTCCCGTAGCTTTTGTCGAGTTGCAGCTTCTTTCAGTTCTAACTGTTGACTAATCATCACCACCCTTTCATGTTCTAGCTGATTCTGAATCTAAAATAATGTATTAATTATTTTAAGTAAAGGCATTTTTAAAAGCACATATGGCAAATGAGTTAACTTTGACCTTTGAAATAGGCTGTAGTTGTCTCTATCTAATTAGGTGCAATACATTTAATCTCCATATATATTCCTTCTCAGATAGTATGTTTAAAGGAAAACCAGGTATTCTAGCATAAAAAACATAAACAAAGGTTGCATTTGGTATATGTGAATGCCTTTGACCTTTGAATTTTGCCTATGGCTATGATTAACTTCAGTTTAACTTTTTTTTAACTATAAAGGTATCACTCTAAGAGCTAATCAATATATAATAATTTCTACAGAACCTTCACCTTTGTCTGGGAGTGCAGAGTTTATGGAGAACTTAGATTACAGTTTGTGTGTGTGTGTGTGTGTGTGTGTATATATATATATATATATAGACATATATATATATAGACACACACATACATACATGTATATTGAAGTATACAAAGTTTAGAACATTTGCAAATCAGAGCAAAATGTTGCAAATATATGTCCATTCTATTAGTGTTTCTGAATATTACATGTATTGAATTTTATATTTTGCTGCTAAATCATGTGTCTGAATCACCACAATATGAACCCTGCTAAAATGAATAAACTTACAGTATATAAAAAGACTGATTTCTTATGTAATTTATAAACATTCCGACTAGGGTTCTACATTTCTTTTCCTTCACTTCTAGGGACCTTGACTTGTGCAGACTTAAGAGTACATTGTGTAGCGTGTTAATCCATATCTTTATTTATAGTCCTACCACTATATGTCCTTTTAATTATTTCCAGCTTATCCCAACAGCTTCTACTGAATAATAGGTATATCTTTTTTATTTTTGAAAATGTGCTTTATGTAGTATGTTACATATTTTCATCTTTATTATAAACCTATGAAAATCACAGTAGTTTGTATATAGCATAATACAAGTTCTGTAATATTGATAATAACACTAGGGTATTATCTATCCTCATGCAGGGGATATAACAACTTTGCTGTCTGTATGTAAAAATGTACAGAACACTGTAACCAGCACTATTTCAGAGACTGGCATCAGATAAAAGGAGGGATTTGTTAAGGAGGTGAAGGGATTTTTTTTACACTGATTTTTATGTCAGGTCAAGGTCACGGTGATTGAATGCTGCAATAACCTATAATGAGTGCATCTCTGATCTTCAGTTTCTCTACTTGTTAAAGAAGATATAAGAAGAAAAGATTCCATGATTTTTTGGTCTAAAGGCCATAAGTCAAGGTCACACAACCTTGACTGAATGTATTGATGTTGTTGACACCATATGAAATGTACTATTGTAGTTTTTCTTCTCCTAATTGCTACAGAGATGACAAAGGAGAGAGAAAGCCGCCAATGGATTTCTGGGTCAAAGGGTCATAAGTTAAGGTCGCATTCAGTAAATGATACAATAGAGAGAACACATTAGGAATCATTAGGTTTTATTTTATTTAGGCTCAGTTTTCATGCATTTTTTGGATATCTTTATCCCACAACTTTAAAACTGAATAAAATTCACAAACTATGAAATAAAATTGCAGCTGAAAAAAATGTAAAATATTGGCAATCCATAAATATTGGCCCCCATGAAATTAAATGATTCCACAGTACCTTTCAACTCTCAGCCTCATACTACATACATCATTGACGGGAGGGAGAAGATAACTATTGATGTATAGGTCAAAGGTCAAAATCAGATCAATTAAAAGTAAATGTACAAATGCTACAAGGGAATGCTCCGTTTGGTAATGCCCTTGTAGTAGACTTGTAGCTTGACAATTCTTATCAATTTTATGCTTCACACTGACATCTGAACAATGGATCTCAGTTACAATCAGGGCAATCCATAAGACAATTTCATTTTTAAAATTCAACAGGTATTTGGTGACTGCCCACAAACTTACGTGCCCTTTTATCAATCAGCAAAAATAAAATATTAAATGCAACTAAATCATATTTTTTATACATTTATCTTCCAAAATAATCTTTTAACAATTAGCTTGTTTTGGAATACCTCGTGAATCAGTGAGATGTAGAAGTTGATATGTGATAGTGTGTGAATCAGTGAATTAATGTAGAAGTTTATTTGTGATGGCTCATGAATCAGTGAATTAATGTAGAAGTTTATTTGTGATGGCTCGTGAATCAGTGAATTAATGTAGAAGTTTATTTGTGATAGCTCGTGAATCAGTGAATTAATGTAGAAGTTTATTTGTGATGGCTCGTGAATCAGTGAATTAATGTAGAAGTTTGTGATGGCTTGTGAATCAGTGAATTAATGTAGAAGTTTATTTGTGATGGCTCGTGAATCAGTGAATTAATGTAGAAGTTTACTTGTCATAGCTTGTGAATCAGTGAATTAATGTAGAAGTTTATTTGTGATGGCTCGTGAATCAGTGAATTGATGTAATTTATTTGTGATGGCCCACCTTTTCCTGCTTCTTCTCCTCTGTTCTCAGCATGTCATACACCTGTCTGGTGTTGAGACTGCCGTCTCGCTTCCGGTACTTTCCAAACTGCTCCCTGATGGTTGGTTTGGCCTTGGTAAGTTCTTTGTCCACTTCTTCTGAATGTTGAATAAGTTGTTTACGTTTCTCTTCTATCACTTCAATCTTCTTGGAGGCCTTTGCCTGAGAGTTATACAAGAATTTTCATTGTTAATTTTTCATAACACTCATCATGTCATTTGTACATTGTAAATTGTGAATTCTATGAGTGATATACGTATTTACTGGAGACAAAATGCTTGCTTCGAGGGCCGAGTCAGCGAATCAATCAAGCATAATGAAAATGCCAGTACCAGAATGTACACAGTTTTCTAAAAACTTGGTATCTTAAATATCAAGAAATGCTTTAAAATACTTTAAAAACATACATGCCCCCCTCCCCAATGTGGCAATATTGAAAACGGTCAACTCTAAATTCAGAATGTCTATCATGAGAGAGAAAAATCAGGGGTACCAGTGTACCAAGTCTGATGTCCCTGTAGCAAAGGGTTCATAAGACATTGAGCAGACAATACTATCTTGTGTTTGGAGTAGTCTGACACATGACCTTGTGACCTCAAAATCAATGGGTATCATCTACCTCTTCGTGGGTAAGAGTGTACGAAGTTTGAAGTCTTTCCAACAAAGGGTTCTATAAATATTGAACAGACAATATTTTCTTATGTGCAAAGTTTGACCTCTGACTGTTGGATTTCAAAATCAATAACAATCATCAACTTTTTAGAGTTTACATGTATAGTCTGATGTCTACGAAACTAAAGCACATAACTATTGCAGACAGAATTAGACTTTACAGGAATGTTTAAAAACAAATTGTAGGTATCTATGACCTCATATCAGCTTTAAGTGACCTAGCTACTATCTGATTAAGGGAAGACACTGCATCAAAGTAAACAAGAGAACAAGAGGTACTGTGAGCAATGCTCACTAAGAATACCCCCATACCCCCCCCCCCCCCCCCCTATATTGCTACTTCGATGTCCAGTGCACGTGACCTTTGACCTTTTGACCCCAAAATCGATAGGGAACATCTTCATCCCATGGGTAGTCCATATATATGATATGGTGTCTGTAGGTGGAAAGGATTACGCTTTAAAGCCCGGAAACCATATTGCTACTTCGATGTCCAGTGCGCTTGACCTTTGACCTTTTGACCCCAAAATCGATAGGGAACATCTTCATCCCATGGGTAGTCCATATATATGATATGGTGATGGTAGGTGGAAAGGATAATGCTTTAGAGCCCGGAAACCATTGCGTCTACAGACGAACGGACAGACAGACGGACAACCCGATTCCAGTATACCCCCCCCCCCCCACAACTTGTTGCGGGGGGTATAATAATTTCTCCATATAAATATATTTTTACATTTCATTAGTTTACCTCTTTTTTGCGTAACTGTTTCTCCACAATTTTCTCCCTCTGTATGACCTCCTTGTCAGCTTCAATGGTTTTCAGTTGATGGACATAAGCCTTCTGGTCAGCTAGCTGCTCCTTAGTTACATTCAATTTGGTTCTAAAATGTAAAATGTTCTCTTTATATATCACAAACACTGAAGACTGCTTCACTAGTATGCCTTTGATTGTATGTTTCTCTGTGACTGTGTTACAATATGATGGTATATTTAATACATCATGATTACGTGATACACTTTGAATCATAAGATTTGCAAGAACCTTGCTGTCACAAATATTTCTCACATTATCACCAGTGTGAGATCGACTTTACCCATGTGAGATTTTTCTGTCTCACACGGCTGCGACGTCGTTTGATTGTGACATCATATATTTTCTATGATTTACGTTACACGGTGAAGATTTACGTTACATGGTGCAGTAAAAATATTTTGTATTTTAATGTAGTATAGCTTTCTGGTGGACAACCTTGGGTTTTTTAGTTTACACTTACAGTGTAAACCATTTTCGGGTATGCTCTTTCTGTCTATCTAATTAGTTTTTGCATCGAAGTCTAAATGAGGATTTTGATAATTTAGAATTCTCTCAAAGCTCCTAAATTTAGGCACTAAACTGTAGGTAAAATGTGAGAAAAACAATCCTTCATTATTTACTCGTGTGGGATAGGGAAATTCCACCTCTGAAACAAGATTCGCTGTCCAGGCCTCGGCAGAGCCTCGTCCTAGACTGCAAATCTTGTCCCCTCGTTGGAATTTCCCTATCCCATACTCGTACCAATGAAGGATTCTATTCTCGCCGCAAACTAGTCTCTCATATTTGTTAAAGATTTTATAAGTTGATAAAATTATTCACTACAAACCATCATGGGTGAAATAAAGCCGTCGCGAATAAAGATTATTTTACAGTATACTAATGCCAAACACAAAATTGAATTCATTGGTACAAATTAAGCCTCCTCTACCTGACTTGCTCTTCCATCAGGTCCAATTCCTGTTCAGCCATGTTGATCTTCATTTTGACTAGTTCCCCTTCCTTATTAATCTGAGTGTGCTGTAAGGTCTCCACCTTCTCATTCAGTTTCTTTATATCCTTGATTCTTCGTTTCTCAAATGGAGAATGATACTTTCTCCTGTTTCTACTCTGCCTCAAAATGGTAGAGAGATTGTCTTTGTCTGGCCTTTTGGGAGGAGCTGGAAAGAAATTAAATCTTTTTCTTCCATTCTTTTAAAAATACATATAGCTACTTAGATTGTGTACTAAACTTATATCACTTTGTCCATCCTTTTTATAAATCAAGTTTAGATGAACTTTGTTACTTTTCTATGCATCTAGAGTTTACACAAAATACTCATTGGATTTAAAAACCACTAAAATGCCATGCACATTTCGGTGTTAGTTTTAAAACTGCTCTTCTTCAGCCCATACACATCATTTGACACATAAAAGAAATGCCCTAATTGTGCAATTCTATATTTGCTTTACTCAACAATTTTATTCTGCAAGCAATTCAATAGACAATTACAGATTTTTTCATTCAATAAATTTCTATCAATACAAATTCATTCTATATTGAGCAAGGTCCTTGGGGTGTATTTTCATTATCACTAATGCCCCCCCCCCCCCCCCCCCCCCCTTAATAATCTTATTTAAATATAATGTTTTTAAACTGCTAACATGTGAATTTACAACAAGAAGAAATATCTTATAAAGCAATGTTTTGGACTTTATGATATGTTGGTGCTGCTGTGTTTGTATAAATATTCCACCTGTAGGAGGTACAGGGAGGGGAGGGGGTTGTAAGAATTGCTACTACATTTTTTATTTTCCTGTTTGTATAAATCTCATTTCACCTGAAGGAGGTACAGGGAGGGAGGGGGTCTATGTTTTTACTAGAAATTGTTAAGTTTGCTTTAAAAAAATTTTTTTTAAAAATCCCTAAAAACCAGTCAATGATTTAAAACTTGAATTGTACATGTAAGAACAAGCAAGTTCACATGATTTTGGCTGGTGTGGCCTACATGTCTAATGTGTTCATGGGGAGAGGGTATCTACCATTAAGGAATATTAAAATGGTCTCAGCTAGCATTGGGACATCGATAAACTTATCAGTATTTATAAAAATCTTAAAACTAGTCTGTAATTTTTCAGATGTGTGATACTGTTTGTACATGCAATATATGTGCTGCCTTCTGAGATTTGAAACCCGGACCAAAGTATTGAAAAAATCATTCTGTACTGTACACACGAGTTTATTGGTTTATGAGAATAATTATTCTGTACACACGAGTTTATTGGTTTGCGAGAATAATTATTCTGTACACACGAGCTTATTGGTTTGCGAGAATAAAGGCATTGGAAATTAGCCCAGGGCAGACATTTATCTCATTGCTTCTCAACTGAGAGAACACATTTAATATGAGTACTTCTCAACTTTAATTTGGCCCTGTGACTTTCAGAATCGATGAATTTTATTTTTCAGGATGAAAAATATTTCATAGGGTCCATAATGACCAAAGATCTATAACTATGACACAACTTTCAAGTGGTTTAAATACATTATGAAGTTGTTATGGCCAAAATGTCTGATTGTCATTCAAAATAGTCAAAAGTTAGGCTATTTTTCCTGTGTTCCATTTTCATTAATGTTTATTGAAAAATATTGCATATCCCTTTGCAAATTTAAGTGCCCCTGTTCTTTTGTAAATAAACTTATGGAAAAATGATTTACATAGATTTAAAACAGTGTGAAGTCTCTATGTTTAAAATTCATATCAATTGTACATTTGTTAGAACTGAATACTAACATGGTCATTTTATGCATAAATTGAACTGTGCTCTTAGCATCAACGCAATAGAGATATACAGTGAAACCTGTCTAATCTGACATACACTGGGAGACATTAAGTACAGTGAAACCTGTCTAATCTGACATACACTAGGAGACATTAAGTACAGTGAAACCTGTCTAATCTGACATACACTGGGAGACATTAAGTACAGTGAAACCTGTCTAATCCGACATACACTAGGAGACATTAAGTACAGTGAAACCTGTCTAATCTGTCATACACTGGGAGACATTAAGTACAGTGAAACCTGTCTAATCTGACATGCACTGGGAGACATTAAGTACAATGAAATCTGTTTAATTCGACATGCACTGGAATACATTAAGTACAGTGAAACCAAACTCCCCATCGAGGCCTCATTACGTCACCTACGAATAGACCTCTCCTATGTGACGCACCACAATATACAGATTTGTATATTGTGAGTCCGCGATTATCACGCAGACAAATTACACTAAAGAAGTAGTTCGCAGTTAAAACTTTGAAGATATTAATATTAAGAGCATTAATATAAAAGTATGGATTTTATTTTAAACATAAAATGATCAAAAGATCATTAAAAAGTAGGGAGACTGTTCAAATTATTGTGTAAAGTAATGAACTTGATGTTTACGTTCTTGATTTGAAAGTTGTTTACGTTTGACGTTATGTTTTTTCGTCATTCTACAGTGACGTCACAGTATACGCGGCCTAAGAAATCGCTATCCCATAATGCCTAAGTGGAAGAGTTTGGTTTGTGAGCAAACGAACTCTGGTGGAAGTTTGCAGTGAAACCTGTCTAATCCGACATACACTGGGATACATTAAGTACAGTAAAACCTGTCTAATCTGACATACACTGGGAGACATTAGGTACAGTGAAACCTGTCTAATCCGACATACACTGGGAGACATTAAGTACAGTGAAACCTGTCTAATCCGACATGCACTGGGAGACATTAGGTACAGTGAAACCTGTCTAATCCGACATGCACTGGGAGACATTAAGTACAGTGAAACCTGTCTAATCCGACATGCACTGGGAGACATTAGGTACAGTGAAACCTGTCTAATCCGACATGCACTGGGAGACATTAAGTACAGTGAAATCTGTCAAAGCCAACATGCACTTGGGAGACATTAAAGAGGTTCACATCTGAGATTTTGAATAATGTCAATTTTTTGGGAAGTGTATTTTTTATTTCTACATTGAAGGAGAATTAGGAAATTAAAAAGAAAAACTCGGGTCACAATGCTTGTTATTGAGCTACAGTGTTCTAAACATGACCTTTTTGCACTTAAAATTGACTCAAGATTTATTCGATTAAACTTGATTTGTCTGTTGGTGTTAACACTACATAAGCAACACAAATCAATCATTACATAAAATAGATACATAGTCATGTCTTCTAACAATACAGATAAAAAAAATTTAATACAAGTAATGGAAATAGATAATGACCTTTTTGAACTTGATATGCCAAAAAAATTCATGATATCAAATTTGAGAGTTTAAAAGGATATATTAGGAGTATAATGTCAATTTCTAAAATTTCACATAATTTTCAAGGCCTTGTCATAAGATTTAAGATGGAACTAAAAAAAGTTGGGGTTGGAGATAAAAATCTTAATTATTAGCAAAAATACTGAATTTTTATACAAAATTTAGAGTAAATTAATTAATACTTTTTTAAGAATCTGTGTTTTGTTTAGAAAACATATCAACCAAATTTGATCAGTTACAACATCTGAACTAGTTCGAAGTCTGAACTACTTGTATCGTTAATTATAAAACTGAAATACATCTATAGGAGTATAAAAATAGAAGATATATTGGATGAAATAGAAACTGTAATATCATGCAATTTAGAACTTTTTGATTAATCAATCCTTCTGCCGCAAAATATAGTCCTGCCAAGCCTTTTCAAAATTTGAATTGGCACAAAAATTTTCAACTGGATAAGATTCAGTAATAGATGTGTAATATGTTTGCACCAATGGGATCAGTATTGAACCACTAAATACTTGAAAATGAGAATGAAAATAAGGATCAGAATGTCCAGTGAAATGGATTGCACAGGTGTCAGATTAGGCAGTTTTCACTGTATACACAGGTGTCGGATCAGGCAGTTTTCACTGTATACACAGGTGTCGAATCAGGCAGTTTTCACTGTATACACAGGTGTTGGATCAGGCAGTTTTCACTGTATATACAGGTGTCAGATTAGGCAGTTTTCACTGTATACACAGGTGTCGGATCAGGCAGTTTTCACTGTATACACAGGTGTCGGATTAGGCAGTTTTCACTGTATACACAGGTGTTGGATTAGGCAGTTTTCACTGTATCAACATAAGACAGACACACCCAATAGATATATCAACATAAGACACACTCAGTAGATATATTATCCTAAGACAAACACACCTATACGGTTGCACTGACCTGGTTCTATGTCACTTTCCCCAGCTGTCCTGAGGCCCTCATCGTCAGTGTCCATCGGGAGTTGGTTATGTCTCCGCCTCTGTCTGTTGTGGGGCCTTCTCATTGGTTGTTCAGGCTCTGAGATATAAGCTTCTTCTCCCCATGCATTACGTGAGGGGATCGGAATTTGTACAGTTTTCCTGAATTTGTAAATAGAGACATATTCAGCATGGGAGACTGATATCATTTGTTTGAGGAACTCCATTTCAGATGTTTGACATGTCACTTGCACATCTGAATGTTTACAACTGCCATCTATCCTAAGAGAATCTCAGTGCAGACGACAACTGCACACAGCGTGCACAGTAGAACAGCTCACGTTAACTACAGCTTAATACTTAATTCATCAGACATAATACTGCATAGCATTCAATTCCGCAGAATGTGTTACTTACAATTAAAATCAAATGCTTAAGCACATTGCATAGAGATTAGATGACATATAAACTCTTTTCAATTTCAATTTGACCTCTAAATCTGTTTAAGTACTGGCTTAAATACTGCTAAGACGTTAAAAAGCTGTAAGTCTTTTAATTCAATTTATACCGTTTTAATGCATGGAATTAATATAGCTTATGAACAAGTACCGTATATGCTATTCAGCTGTGTTGATTGTTTAAAACAAATACATTTTTTTTTCAAAATTACCTTGCCAATTTTTAAACAGACTGCCTTCTCTTAATCTGTAGAACATTGTTCAATTATGCAATTTAGATTCCAAACAAAGACTGTCTCCATATTCAAAACAATCTTATAGGAAGAAGCTGTACCTGTTTATACCACTAATTCTAATCTTTTCACATCAATCAACTGTTATAAGATTTGTAATGGAAATTAACAGGTCATTCAGTAAAATCAGTACATGTATTATCTGTGTAGAGATTAACAGTCGGTAGAAATCGGTATGTGTACTATCTGTGTAGATTAACAGGTTAGTCAGTAGAAAATAGTACAAGTACTATGCACATACGAGGGCGAGTCAATAAGTAACCAGCCTAACTTATTTCTGGTTGAGATCCACCTCTTCTTGTTTGATGTAATTGCCCTCTACTTTGATGCACTTAGACCAATGGTGTTCAAGTGCCATCAGCCTAGAACTGAAAAAGTCAGGGTCCTTTCCATTGACCCACTCCTAAACTGCTGTCACGACTTCTTCGTCAGACTGGAAATGACGTCCACCGATATCCTTTTTCAAGTTTTGGAATAGGAAGAAGTCGCTAGGAGCTAAGTCAGGTGAATAGGCAGGATGTGGTATTAATTCATACCCGTTTCGCTCTACAGCATCCATTGCAACTTTGCAGTGTGGACTCTCACAATGTCCTGTTGCAGCAAAACACCTTTGGAGAGTTTACCTCAGTGTTTTTCACGGATGGCGGTTCTCAGCTGGTCTAGCAAGTTTGCATAGTACACTTCAGTTATTTTACTTCTCTTGGGTAAAAAGTCCAACATAATAATGCCTTTTGCATCCCAAAATACTGAGGCCATCACCTTGCCAGCAAATGGTTGCTTCTTGAACTTCTTTGGCCTCGAGGACCCAGGCCCGACCCACTGACGACTCTGAGCTTTATTCTCTGGCTCATAATAATGAACCCAAGTCTCATCTGCAGTCTTCAGACGCAAAAGAAAATCATCTTTTGAACCTAAAACGCTTCAACAAGGCGCTGCATACTGATGCTCTGGTTGCCATTTGCTCATCGCTACGGGATTTGGTGACCCAACGGGCTGTTAGCTGCGCATACCTAAATGATCATGTAAGATTGGTGAAATGCCTAATGTCTGCACTATTTCTTTCACCTGAATTCACATATCAGAGTATACCAGATCCCAAACTTTCTTACACATTTCTTCGTTGGTGGCATCCAGTGGGCGTCCAGACCTGGCTTCATCTTCTAAAGACGTTCTACCACGTTTGAATTCCCTTACCCAGAATTTAACCTGAGCATAAGATGGTGCAGAAGACCCATAACCATCGGCTAACTCACCGTGTATTTCCTTGCCTGTTTTACCTTTTAAATACAAGTACCAAATTATAGCACGGTACTGAACTTTACATGAAAAGCATGCCTTTGCATCACTAGCCATGTTTGACATTCAATATCTTATCAAAGAATGACTCGATACACAATTTTGCACCCAGGTATAAAACATGTTTGTTGAAACAAAGCATGAAAATTGTGACCATCTCGGTCAATCGGAAATGGGATAGGCTGGTTACTTATTGACTCACCCTCGTAGAATCAAGAATTCTCTACACAATTCATTAATGCAAACTCAAAACTTTTTTTTCTACAAAATATAGAGACTTCATAAAGATTGCATATGTATCTTCTTTCAAAGATAAGTAATCGTAGAAAAATTGTTCTGCACATGTCTGGTTTAAGACTAATTTGGCCCCTAAAAATGAAAAGTTAAATTGATTTAAATGCAAACTCAAAACTTTTTTGTTTGTTTTCAATACCAAAATAAAGAACTGCATATGTCTATGTTTTAAGCCTAATTTGGCCCCTAAAACATTAAAACTTAAATTAATATCTTTGAGTTTGAAATATCTGTTTTTTTCAAACTTTGGCATTCTTATGCAACAAAATCAGCAATGTTGCACCTTGTAATATGACTTAAGAAATGAAGCTACATATATTATGTCATTTGGATTTTTTAAAATAAAAAAAATATTTTTAAATGTGTTGGAATTCATTTAAAACACAGAACAATTTTTCTATAATTACATATCTATGAAAGATACATATGCAATTTTGTTCATGAAATCTCTATATTTGTAGAAAAGAAATTAAAAACGAAATAAGCATTTTTGATTTTTCATTAAAATTTCAAAAATCAAAAGTATAAAAAAAAAAGTCAAAAAAAATCTATGTCATATCTTAGGATTACCAACAATTTTCTAAAATTATTCTCTAAGTAAAAAATAAATTGTATAGATACCCTTCATCAAAATAGGTAAACTTTGTTTCAATCAAACGTAAATTCGGAGACTAGAATAAGGTCCAAACCACAAAGTCTTTTCACTTACTCCTGGTTTTTCCGTTGGTCTCGGAGCTTTTTCAGCACCTGGGCATCTTTCTCCGGAGTGGAGCTTGCCCTAATCTCATAGTCTGCTTCCTCAGAGGAATTGAAGAGATTTGGCACATCGTTGGGATTTATACTGCTATAGTTACCGTCCAGTATCATCGTCTTCAGAATTTTCATGCACTCTCTGAATTTGTAGGGATTTGTAATACCTAGAAGGGGAGAAACAAAACAGAACAAACATGTACACCATTTCAGCAGAATATTTCATAATTCGTTTTCACCTGCTAAACACAAGTACAGTTGAATTTCGGTATCTTGAACATCGATATTTCGAATACAATGGATATGCCGAAGTGTGTTGAAAGTCTCAACTACATTTCTATGCATTTTAACCTTAATATTTCAAACCTTTGGATATCTCGGAAGTTTTTTTCTTGACCCCATCTTGTTCGAAATAACAAGGTTTGACTGTACATTTATATATGTATACTTGATAATGTAGAAAATGATATAAGTCCTATTCATGTAATGCCACAACATCCAACTAAAAATTACATGCATGTGTGAAAGTAACAAAGTGAAAGTAACAAAGTAAAAGTATACAATTATTCAATTTTAAAACCCCTTTCCTGTAAACCAACTTTTAATTGGAACAACACTCAAATTACCAAAGGAACAGCACACACAATAAATAATACTCACAAGTAAGAAATGTGTACATTATGTGTAAACAGAAATTTATCAACATGGTGATGTAGTGTATGCCTGTGATCTCTCACTTTTTGGTTAATTTAAAAAAAAAATCATGTTATTTAGAGAAATTGAAAAAATTGGCTGGTTTTATAAAATCATTGAAACAACTAAAAGCAGCCACATTAAATGAAATCAATAACATCATATTTATGATCGACATCAAATCCTTTATGTAACTGTAAGCTTACTTGATTTAGCAAACATATTCAATATCGCTATGTATTGTAAGGCAGATGGTAGTAATGCACCATATATAGTCCCCCGAAATTATCAACCATCTTGCATCTCATTCAGAAAAGACAGTGACAGTACCTGTTTTTATTTACCATACATGTATGTGGCCTGACAAAAGACTCCACAACAACACACTAGTACTTACTAAGTTGTGTACATGTATGGAAGTATCAATACATTTCATATCAACTTATTCCAGTGATTTAACTGACTATAGGAAATGTTGTCTGATGTTGTGTTTAACCAAAGGAAATGTTGTCTGATGTTGTGTTTAACTAAAGGAAATGTTGTCTGATGTTGTGTTTAACTAAAGGAAATGTTGTCTGATGTTGTGTTTAACTAAAGGAAATGTTGTCTGATGTTGTGTTTAACCAAAGGAAATGTTGTCTGATGTTGTGTTTAACTAAAGGAAATGTTGTCTGATGTTGTGTTTAACTATAGGAAATGTTGTCTGATGTTGTGTTTAACTAAAGGAAATGTTGTCTGATGTTGTGTTTAATTGGGTATCATACCTTCACTCACTGGGTCTTTCACTTTTCCATCTAAGTAAGACTTAATCACTTTATTGCATTGAATCTTGTCTTCATCTGTTAATTTGGCATTCATCATATCAAGACTGAACTTGAAATCTTCCTGTCATGAATCAATAAAAATGACCACAAATTATACACACAATACCTGCTACTACATCGTATACAGTTTACACAAAGAAAATACTGTACATGTGCTTATTTTAGCGGGATTCAAATTTTAGCAGCTTTGGTGATGAAGCAAAAGTGCTAATTCATAGTAGCGCTAAAATGTGAAATTCTCTATTTATCCATTCTCATACATAGAAGAAGTCCTAAATCATAATTACGTCAAATAGTGCAGCAGCTCCGACTACGCTAAATTTTGAATACGCTAAAATAAGTACACACACAGTATATCCCAATATATACGACTTCAGCTTTCCATCGAATACATCTGTCACTGGTAGTGACATCACTAATCATGTATTAAATGAACCTCACACAAGAAATTCATACGCTAAAAATTGAAGATTTATCTTCTACAGTTACAAAAGACAGACAAACAGATAAAGGATTTAGTAATCCTAGGTATCATTACATTTCACAGGCAACACAAAAATCAGTCAAAAACTGAAGCTCCTCAAATTACATTAAATCCCAGGAAATAACAAATTGTCCAATGACATTTTCCTAGAACCCAATCATTTAAGCTGAAGACCCTAAATGATGCTCTGAAGTACAAAGATGTATATTTCTAACCATTCACTATCAGCTGCCAATGACAGTGAGAACCAGTCAGTCATCTCCGTGAACACTGAATTCAATGTTGAACATTTCGTGGTTTTGAATGGTTCTAAAGAGAAATTTGACTTACCTTTGCCATTAACAGACATGACAGTTCACTCTCAAGTTCTGCTACTCGCTTTCTCAGCTTCTTTATTAATGCTTTCTCATCAACTTCTTCATTCCTCCTAAAAGTTGAAATGTGGATGTCAAGTCTAGAACTTTGCAGGTGCATGTATATTTCATTTCTTTATGTACAACATGTCAACATTTTTCATTGATATAGGTAAATCCTTGATTTAGTAAGATGGTTTTATACACATTACAGTGACTAATTATTAAATGGTTAATATCACACAGTTTTAATTTCACTGTTTTTTATTACTGATTAGCAGCAAAAAGTTACAAAATCATGTTACTTATCCCAAAACATAAATCATGTACTCATTTCCTGTCATTTGATTTACCTAGGAGATTAAAAATTTGCTTGAAAAACTCAATTTTAGATAAAGCATTATGTTTTATACATACTCAAAGCCAATTCTTGTAACCAAAGCAAAATCGAATTTCTGCCCAAACTTTACTCACGTACGTTAAAGCTCTCAAAAATCTTTACAAAAAAAGAAAATTCATTGATATATTGAAAGTAAAGATTTTAATTGCTTATCAGAGCTTTTAAAAAAAAAAAATACACTAACAAAAGACTAGAAGCTAATGCTGGGATATGGCTAAAAGAAATACCAAAGCATCTTCTGAAAAATCAATGAAAGTTCTCTGAGAGAGAGAAAGCAGAAAAGAAATACAGATTTTGTGCATATTGAGATAACTGGATGCAAGTAAATTTCTATAACCTGCTGAAACATAGAATGAGAAATCAGAGGGGAGAATGCATCTAATGCTAGAAAATGCCCACCAACATGGGTGTCAAGAAATAAAACCAACCAATAAGAACCCTCATTCAGTTTCTATATAAAATATCATATAACCAACCTAATAACTAAATCAAAAATAAAATCAAAAGGAAAATTATAACGGTTCTTACCATAATTCACACCTGAAGAATATCAGATAATAAACTAATAAATCAACTATAAAACATTTATACTAAATGTACCGTGTTAATTACAGAGTCCCAACCACACTAGGTGCTTCTGTTGTCTACCAGGAGGAGATTCCACTAAATGCTACACAGCACATCAAATTGCAGTATATATCATAAAATAATAGTACATTGCACATCAACATATATATCTAACTCCAATGAAAACAAAAACCTCTAATCCAAAAGGTTTTTCTATACAACCCATGTCTCTACAAACTTAAATACCACCAAAATAATGCACAGCTGTTTTGAATCACCCATTTAAGTGCACCTAGATATGTTCATTTAAACAGGAGTGTGCATCAGCTTACCATAAAAAAGGGTCACTGCACAAAAGTCAAGATGTTAGTACGTCATATTCAACAAAACATCAGGAATTGCAGTCAGTAAAATGAACAGAGTGTACACATTGCTAAAGTACACAACAGCGATATGATAAATTCAAATACAATGAACAGTGCTTGTCACATTTAGTTAGTAAAATGTAGAAAATACCATTGAAAGAAGACAAATGGAAAAGATTGTTATGAGCAATGTGCCTGTTAATTGAATGTTTTCTTCTAAAGAAATTTCATTTACTGTTTCGATCTCCAGAGAAATTTATCTTTCCATATTGAACCATATTTTAAACTTTTACATGTTAAATTTCTATTTGATCAATTTTTATAAAACATCATCAGGAGTGCTGTACCATTGAAACTAAACAAAGAATCTTTTGTGTATAATATTTGAATTTCACACCTTTCATGATTGAGTATTCAATTTATAGATAAAATAAATGTGTTCAATTCAATAATCTGTGATATCATTGCTAGCATTACTATACAATTAATGACATCTTTGAGGTCAATATGATGTTTTAGCTACCCGATTACAATATTCACCAAGTCCGGAGGGCAAGGTGAATATCGTATTTTGAGGGGAGTTAAAGCATAGCATTGACCGAGAAGATATCAATACATGACTGAATAATTCAAAACATTGTAACTGGCTACTACAGCTTAACAAATGATATCTGGACGGCCATTGTTGTTTACAGCTAGAGTGTAAGACTTAGTCAAAATTTCATTAGACAACCACAAGATAACAAGACATGATCATAGTCTGGCCATCATAAAGTCTCCCGAACAAAGTACTGGCTGTATAAAAGTGGTCTTTTCTGAATTTTTTTCCCCTAAATGAAAAACTTCCTTATCCTGGTTCTAAAGTAATACAAGATCTTATGATTAAGATCAAAGATCAAGGTCACTGGCAATATTAGTTTGTAGGTTACAACATCCTTTTATCATTTTCGAAGATTCCATGTCTCTCTTGGTCCCAGTTCCAAAGTAATACAAGTTTTTATGATAAAGGTCAAGGTCACAGGAGTCATTTGACCTTGTTACGAGTTTGTATCCTCTTATCATTTCTGAAGATCCCATGTCTCTATCAATCCCAGTTCTAAAGTTACACTAGTTTTAATGTTCAAGATCAGAGGTCAAGGTCACTGAAATAACTTGACTTTGATACTTATTTGTAGGTCCCATCATCCTCTTATCATTTCTGAAGATCCCATGTTGCTATCAGTCCTGGTTCTAAAGTTACACCAGTTTTTATGTTCAAGGTCAGCAATCAAGGTCACTGAAATCCCTTGACCTTGAACTAGTTTGTAGGCCCTGACATTTTCTTCTCATCTGCAAAGACCCCAGGACTCTATCATATTAATATTTGTCAAGTTATATCTGTTGAATTTTGAAATTAATCCCCCCCCCATAGAGTTGACATGTACATATATGTCAGACCCCAGCCCCATTTGATCCCTGCAAAATGTTCCCTATCCCTCTTACATCTGAAACAAAAACATTTCTGCACAACTAGATACATTGGCCTATCGTATCCTTTTAGAATCTAATGCTTTCATCAACGGGTTATGGAGAAAGGCTGCGGACATTTTCAGGTGTGAGAAAGAAGAAAATACAGCAGAAGAAGAATAATAAGAATCAAGCAATTGTTTGGGAGACTTAATAACCAATCTATCAATTTGAAAATTCCTAACCTATTTCTAGTCCAATTTTGGAAAAATTAAATCTGATATTACCTCAGAGACTGGTAAAGGTGAACAGAACATTCTATTTTTTCTAGTTTGTTGGATCTCAGCCAATCAGATAGCTCAGAATTATTCAATCATATGATAAATTCATTATACAATTTCACGAGAAGTACTGTAGTATTACGACTTACTTAACACTGTTAGCTATACAGGCCACTCGACCAGCGAATCGACAGGTCGATAGAGTCTCTCCAAGGTTACGATATTCCAGTGAAATCGTAGCAATCATACATGTCATGCAATTTCCACCTGTGAGGGAACATAAAACATTACAATGCTGTAAACATACTTATTTTTGGTGAAATAAATTTTTTGCACATCTCACGAATTAAGTGAAATGTGCAATCATAAATCAGCATATTTTGGAATTAGATTTCTAATCTTAATAGCAAATACGCTTAGTCATACATTTACAGTGTATATATACATCATTGGAACAAGTCTAATGTGTAACATGATAAAATAAGAATGCCACTAAAATGTGTAAGCTTACAGTGTGTATGTATCGTGTGCTTTGCCTACATTTTATAATCCTAAATGTTCTATGCAAACTTAAAGGAGACCGAAATGGAGCATACATCCTACTGTTGATTTTAATTCCATTTGCTTAAAAATAGCAATAAAAAGTAATTTTGCCATTACAACAATATCTTTGCTACAAGAGTAGTCAGACATATCAGAACCCTTGTCTGATGATACAAAAGACAATCAAAAGGTTAGCACAGCATTTTCCCAGCAACATTTCAAAATTGAAACTTCATTAATTAATGAGAATGAACGACACAATTTGAAAGAAAGAAAGAAAGAGAGAGAGAGAGAGAGAGAGAGAGAGAAACATAGATGCATTTACCAAGACTGTCCCTGAGGACCATGGTGAGGAGGGAGTTCCTATACGGGACATGGCGTGGACCTCGGCTTAACCCCTCGGCTGTGCTTGGTCTACCGTTTTCTCTGGTTTTGGACCTACTGTAAGAACATATAGAAGTCACATGAAAATTCCACTATTCATAAATCTAAATTCCTTTATTTTTTCTGCATTCTAAGCAGGAGGTCCCTAGGTCACAATGCTCACCTGATTCATCATGCCTTTACAAGATACTCATATTTCAATACCCTAGTGTAATTCCAGTCTGGATGGGTTATGGTATGAACAAACTTGAATCTACACTAAACGAGGATACTTCCAAATCAATTTGACAAATTGTACATTTGTCATTATTGAGAGGGATGGGGGGGGGGGGGGATTCCTATATTATTCCCATGTAAAACTTATAACAAATTGTAAACTTGTGGTCCTAAAACCAATTTTTAAATATTTGTCTAATGTATTCCTATGCAAAACCTTTGAACCCCAATTATTGCCTTATCTGGTTCTAGGGGATATGGTTTGATAGATTTAAATCTTCGTTCTATAAGGATTTTTTCATTAAAAGTTTGGCGGAGTGGTTCCTGAGAAGAACATTTTTTTTTAAAAATACCCCACTTTAATTTCAATATTTCCCCAGTATTCTTCTCTTGCAAGGGAGTATAAGCCTTCATTTGAAGAAATTTGAATTTCCTTCATGCAAGGATTATTTTGTGCCAAGTTTGGTCGAAATTGGCCGAATGAGTTTGAAGAAAAAGTCAAAAATGTAAAAAGTTTATAACAATAACAGATAACCCACAAATTTCGATTAGAAAACCTAACTTGAGTTTGAGGTTCTGGCAAGCTAAAAATTCAATTCATTGTGAAAAAATATGAAGCTATTTTGAGGAGTTGACTTACCCCCTCTGCTGCCCAGCACTGCTGATTCTCCCTCTCTTGTTGTTATTGAGCGAGTCCCCCTGTAATGCTATAATCACCGACTCAAGGTAATGAAGGGATAGATTGATACACTTGGCCTCGTTCAGCAGGTTTCCTTGAACACCAGTCTTAGACACTCTCTCAGACCCTGCTAAATCCACCAGGTGGAGCTTAGACCTATTGATTAATGAGGAACAAAATTAAATTTTATAAATGTTGATGTGCTTGGTGACCTGACAATTTCCTCCATTCAAAAAGACCATCCTTACCCAATTTACTAAGTTCCAGTTTGCCACAGATCTTGAATAGGAGATGCTTGGAAAAGATAAGAATTTTTCTTATCCGAATTTATCTAAGCACTAAGGTATAATACAGGTATGTTATTGAGCTGCCTAATGGGGAACAGGTACTGCAAGGACTTTTATTGCCATTATCACTAATCCATGTAAATAAATCTTAACGGGGTCTTTAATCTTAGAATTGCACCATTAAATGAAAATGAAGCATTTATCATCAATATGAAATTTGATCAATGATTTTAGATAGATGAAAATGTGTGTGAGTAACAATGTCAGATAACAGTTTTTCTGTGCTAAATCACTCCTGCTACAGTATTTCTTAAGTTTTCTAAACATTTAAGCTTACCCTTTAAAGCAATCATCATGGAAAAGAAAACTAAGACATCCTTCTCACAACAAGTGCTAGCTCTTGACAAACTAAATACTGTACACACACATACTGACAAAAATCAAAAGAACAACTGAACATGACACCAACACAGGGATTAGTTTCATTCCTTCCTAGTGCACTCACTATGGATATGAAGATTGACTTGGGCATTTCTTGAAATAAATGTCAATTCTTTCATTCAATTTTGGCAGTTGCTCATTAAAATCATTATACAGTTTGATAAATAGTTTTAATGAAACTTAAAGGCATATAAAAAACAGCATGACTCAAGAGCAATAAAATAAAGGTGTATTATTGATTAAAAAGACAGATTTAAATCCTATTGGAAATTATACACTTTTTAAAAAGTACCATTTTAAGAGAAAAAAGACTGAAATATATTTGAAAACAATGTGGGCATCTAAGAAACCATTGCATATACACGAAACTATTTCAATAGTAAATGTCTTCCACAGTCTGCACACGTGCAGTTTTACACAAGTTTGGGCCTATATTTCATTTCTTCTCAAAATTGTCAATACACACATAGAATTAATTAAAAATCTAACGTGCGTGAACTTCGAAGCATAGCAAGAGCAAAAAAAGAAATAACAATAACTTGCTCCCAATCAGGCATACATAATTTCTCTTGGCAAGAACTTACAGTCAAAATGGAAGCCACTAAAGTCCCTGGGAAAATATTTCAACTTGCAAATGTACCCCCAATGATATCACAAGCTCATCTCGAGCTAGTATCAGAACTATGCTACACAGTTGACTGAATGACTTTAAAAATAATTCCCCCTGCAGATTTAAAAACTGATACAATAGAGTATTAATGCCCATTCAAATCTACTGAAAAAATTACACCACCATCATAGCCTTCTGTCATCTTATGAGTAAACAGTTTTACTTCCTTTGTAAATATATTCCCTCTAATGGCCATAATATTTTTGTAAATGGTTTATTTATTGAAGGTTTGAAACAGCTTTGTGATGAATGGCTCTGAGTATATATTGATAGTGGTCTTTAATTAGATCATAAGGAACAGAAAGGCCACATTGTTTGTACCAACACTGGTTGATACTTTAACGAGTTAATGGCTCTAATCTTGTGACCACAAGTTTGTTTAAAAGCCAACACCAACGAAACATATTTTTTCTGTATGTGGGAAACCAATAATCTCCTCTAAGCTTAACTGAAGGCAAGACATAACATTTGAACATTACAATATGAAAATTGTGCCTATATGTGTAGTCCAAACTTAGATTCAAATGTATGATACATGCACTAATGTGGTGGTCAGATAGGTTTCATTACCGGTCGCCAGATAGCTCAATTGGTCGAGCACCTGACCACATGCAGATTCAGGGGGCCTGGGTTCGAATCCCAGTCTGGTCTGTTGCATTTGTTCCCTTCCTGTTAGTGCTGTATGCCAGCCTCTAGAACTGACAGGTGAAAATGCTTGCTAGGAAATAAAGATCCTGGCTAGATGCCTTCAAGGTGTGAAGACATTTAAAGAGAGAAGAATGTGGTTATCAAGTGGGTTAGATCATTGGTGGTCAAATAGCTCAGTTGATAGAGCACCTGACTAGAGATTCAGGGGGCCTGAGTTCGAATTTCAGTCTGATCCGTTGCATTTTATCCCTTCCTGTTACATTTGGTGCCATAGACCAGCCCCTGGAACTGACAGGTGAAAATGCCTGCCAGGGTTAAAGATATGGATTGAAGTCTTGTATGTGTGAAGACATAAAAAGAGAGAGAGGGGTGTCACATGTCATTCGATTACTGGTGGCCAGAAAGCTCAGTTGGTAGAGCACAGGACCAGAAATTCTGGGGGCTTGGGTTTGAATCCCAGTCTGGTCCATTGCATTTTCTTTCCCTTCCTATTACACTAATATGGGGTAGGATTAGGAGCTAATTATATTAATTACTAGTAACTATCTAACAACAATTTTTTTTTTAATATTCTGGATTCCACAACTCATTGACAAATACATTGATGCAATGAATGGTATTCATAATATCATAGATTTATTTCTTTTAAAAATGAATTATTATAGAATTATTGACAATTTTCAAACCTCACAATGTTTTCAATTCAGTATTTCATTGGCTGAAATGAAATTGCCTATCAATTTGATACTGTTCATATAAATAGCAAATTGACTTTCAAGGTTAAAAGCATTAAATCATTCAGATGAGATCATGCTATTTATGATTAATTTACAATAAAGCCCAATATGCATGAAGATGATTTCTGATGTAACCTTGATAGGATGACAATTAAAAGAATTCAATAATGGAATAAGAAATGTGAATATAAGGCACTGCAATATCGACCCATTAGTTGTTCATCAACAAGACCTCTCATTTGATAGAAAAAGAATGGTAGGACTACAGGAACTAAATCTTAGAATGGACCGACAGACTGGACTAATACCCCACTGAAAGGTGCCACTTTCAAAACAGATCATATTCTAAATGCTACATATTTCAACACCGTGTTGATAAATGCTCTCTGTGACTAAGACCTTTGATAATGAATTTGGATGAGGGTTATGACATACTCTAAGGTAAATAACTCATTAATAAAGTCAATAATAATCATCTAATAACATTTTTACTTCCTGCTTTGCAGAAGTATAGCTCGGACAAGAATTACTGATATGCATAAACTTGTTCCAGTATCACCCCCCCCCCCTTTTTTTTTGAAAACTTTTTTTTTTTCAAAAAATTAATTTTGCATAGACTCATCATTGACATGATGGAAATTTTTATACACATCACAAACCAAAAATCACATTGCATTGGATGATTTCTTGATTAAATCTTGGAGAAAATAAACTATATATGATAGTTGTGACTTTGTACAATTCATCGTAAGTACACATGAAAATTCAAAACAGAACAAGACATACACAAGATTGACACACAACACTCATACTAGATTTTGATTATTGTCACACATCCTTTAAAAGGGAGGTAATTTTCTCCTAATCTGTGAATAATATCAAATAAAACTTGTTGCAGTTAAAGATTACCAACCCCAATAGTACGCCTTGATTAAAAGGATTGTTTCACACATGGGGAAAAAAATTGGGGAATTTATCAAATCTGTCCAGAACTGGAAGTGTAATGATACCAGTCCACACTGTTCGAAGTCTGTGTATTGTTATCGAAAATAAAAAGTTCAGTTTCATAAAACTAGGTATCCTCTACAGCATGGTGTAACATGGATAACTAAGTTCAACACAGGGAATCTTCAAAAAATTGTGATACAGTGTGCAAAATAGGAGATACAAATCTTCAATGTGTGTGTAATCACTGTATAAAGTTTGAATACAGCTGAATGAAAATTGTTACAGATTAAGCAAATTAGATACTAGTATACTAAGCGTTTTGGAAAGACACACACAGAGAGTAGAGAGTTCCTAAACCTGCACTATCAGCTCGCAACCCTGATAAAAATATTAGCACTCTCTAAGTATCAGATACTTACTTCACAACAACATCGGAGTCCGACCTCTTTGAACTCAGCTGAATGGTGAAAACCGCATGCGACCGTGACGACCTGTCGTGAACAGTGGTGGCAGCCACGCGGCGATTTGCCTGGCCCTGCAGCAGGAGATTCTGAGCCACCTCCTCCGTGGCTGCATAGTGAACTGAGAGGTTCTTTACCATCCATACACCCTGCATACCCTCCATCACTGAAACCTGCAGATAAACAAGATCTATCAAAAATTATCTGTGGTAAGGATTGCAACTACAACTTCCAACATATAACGCATCTCAGTAATATATGTGGTAAAGATTGCACCTACAGTTTCAATATCTCAATGTATATTACATTTGACAACTTTGAAGTCAATCAATCATGCACATTGGCAGCCCAATGGCCATCTTGTCAGGGGATAGAATATGTTATTGAGGGAGAGGTTTTCTCCTCCTCCTTCTCCTCCAGAGATCATGTTCCCGAAAATCTTTTTTATCATGCATGCAGTTCAATACTAGCAATCTGATTCAGTCAGGAAGCCCCTCTCCCTCCCAAAAACTTAAATCATATATTACAAGTACCAGTAAAAATGAAACAGAATTCATTTATGTTGAGTAGTGATTATGTTTCTTCCCAAATCTGCATTTCCATGCTAAACTGTGGATCAGCAACCTTTGTAAATGTAAGAAAGCAAAAGTGAGCAAGCTCACATACCCCACACTCCAAAATTGCTTGACAGTTTCACATAATGAATGGTAATGCTATGCATTACTGCAAGAACAGGACAAACAGGCTTGAAATTTAAGTTTAAAAGGGGCATAACTTCAAGAAAAATTATTGAATCAGAATTTTCTGGGAATATGCACATAGAGATCTACACAGTGTGTCCTTATCAAATACAAAGTTTCACAAAATTCTGTTGAGCTGTCTCAGAGGAATTGCGCTGACAAGAAAGGGACTGACGGACTGACAGACGGGTCAAAAACATTATACCCACCGCAACTTCGTTGAGTGGGGTATAAAAATATGAAAGCTCTTAGTGTTGAAAGCTTTTCAACTTTTCAAGTCACAATGAAAGCATAGTAAGCTTTGAGGGTTTATTGTGACCTTGACCTTTGCACTCATGACTCCCAAATTTATAAGTGATCAATAACCTTTGTATGAAATATGAAAGCTTCATGTTGAAAACTATTTGTGTGACAACGGAAGTGATGACGAACAGACACATGGCTTGACTGAGGGACAGTGTGATTCCTATATGGCTCTCACAATTTCAAATCGAAACCCTAATAAAGATGTATGTTCTCAAGATTGGTATTGGTAGCACTGAGAATTTGGTGGCATACATATAAGAATGTAAGAAGCTTATTACTGAGCTCTACACATTGATATTGTCACAAAAGTTTGGCCCATTTTGTTGTCAAAGTCATATGCAATGCTTTCTTCCTGGTAAATAGAACTTTTTACAATGAAATTTCCCATCTCGTCTTTAGTCTATGAATATTGCAATGGTTACTTTGGAAGCAACAGGTGAAAAATAAAACTGATTTAATGAAAGATAGACACAAAACAGCATGGCAGGAAAAATCCCCCTATCTTCTCTCCTCCCAGCTTATAATAGGAAAAAATCAAAACAATCATTACTCTTGGGAAGGGCGTAACAGCTGACTGAGTTCTGGCCCCTGGGTTCAAAAGGTCATATCCAGTTTCCTGGTAGATTTCGAGGTATGAGATGTGAACACTGATGTCTTCGTCTGTCCTCTTTTCTAGTTCTTTGTAAATCATGGACAGAGACCTGGAAAATGTCATACAAGCAGTTCAAATCACATGCAAATATGGTGCGACTATTGATTCAAGTGAACCAGTGCAGACTGACAGCGTATTTAAACTAAATCCCTTTCAGTGCATTATATGTATGTTTAAATCAGATTATTTATGTAGACAAGTCATACATACACTGCTATTTTTGGCCAAAATGTGCATTGACACTTGTAAGTGATAAAATAAGACCATGATTTCTACCTTGGTTCCAGGCCTCGTAACTTGTACTGTTTAGGACTTCCTTCCACAGTAAACGTCTTTCCTGTTCCTGTCTGTCCATAGGCAAAAATCGTACCATTAAAGCCACCCAGAAAACCTTAAAAAAAAAATATGTACAGGGATCAACAAAGTGAGACTTTTCATATCATATCATATCCATTAAAGTTAGATGGTCATCCATTAGGAGCTTTGGATCCTTGGATGCCATCTTTTCCTAACATATTGTAAAGGAGAATTCATGTCATCTCTACCTAACATATTGTAAAGGAGAATTCATGTCATCTCTAAGTAACGTATTGTGAGGGAGAATTCCCCACATGTTGGCTTGTCCAGCCAATATCGTGAAATATTAAGTGTTGTCCTACCTGACATGATTTCCTTGGCTGCCACTATCGTGAAATATTAAGTGTTGTCCTACCTGATATGATTTCCTTGGCTGCCACTACCGTGAAATATTAAGTGGTGTCCTACCTTATATGACTTCCTTGGCTGCCACTACCGTGAAATATTAAGTGTTGTCCTACCTGATATGATTTCCTTGGCTGCCACATCAAACACTTCCTCTTGTGTCGCAGTATTTTTAAAGATGTAATCAAAGTGGAATTCATGGCTAACATTGGCTTTTCCCCGGACTCCCTCCACCCAATTTTCCTTGAGAACTTCTGGAACTCTCAGAAACAAAGTATTCCGACTGGCCTCGAATTCCGGATAGTACTCTGCGGAGGGTCTGATTCTACACAGCGTTCGGATCTGTGGCATTCTGGAGAAGATGGATCAGTCACTATTCCGATAGAGATGCCAGCATGTGTACGAAGAGCTGTGATGTAACTTTAAATCTTTCCATTTAGAAAATGAAAGCCTTCACCTTGCTGAAAGAAAAAAATGGAAATACCTAGAATGACCTCTTTGTGAAAGTATTTGAAAGCATGCATGTGCACTGTGTGCAAGTCGTTAATGGTATGTGTAGCTGAAAAATAATAGGATTACTGATTATTAAGTGCAACTGTAATCAAGTGGATTAAACATCAGTTTAGATGAAATGTCACAAAAACATACTTTAACTACCTCCACATCAACAGTGTCAAGACATTTTGAATTTTGACCTAACGAAAATCCATTCACAAAACTCCATGAAAAGGCTGTAACATGTTGAGTAAATGTACCTGTTAAAAACCTGGAACAATGATGGTTTTATTTTTTTCGTACGAACGCCTTAATACATAGAGAAGTAGCCGTACATTTAATAGCTTACCAGTTTATAGGTTCGACCATTCAATACCTGGAGTCATAAACAGGTAAACAATGAACGACTGTTACGACAAAGAACTATTGTACTTTCTTGTCAAATAAAATGGTGCATCTAAACACTGCAGAAAGTTACCAAGTTTATACATGTATATAAATGTGTGTCACTGTAAAACATCTCTCTTCAAGTTGATGTATAAACTTAAACAGGCATTACATAACCATAGCTGCAATATTGTATCCCTCCCTGATATATTCTAACTGCCTGGCATTTCCAGGGGAGGGCTAAAAGTCTGAGTGATTGCTATGTTTTGAATTTCAGATTCAAATAAAGTCTTATCAAGTTTCTTTCTGTTGCTGACTATAGTCATGTAAGATGTAATATCTTGATAGTCTGTCAACAAGTCTTTGAAAATTTTCTGTAGGTTGTAAACTTGAATTTATTGACCATCTTTTTCTTGATTCCAAATAAAAAATTACAAACACTTATCAAAAGTGTGTAAATTGCATCATTTAAGCAAATGTAAGGTTTATTAAAATAATGAAAAAAGAGAAATGATGTACTCAGCTGAACTTGAAATAAAGTTTGATGAATTTTGAGTTCACTTGTAAAAATTGTCTTGGCTATTTCTTTGGAGTATTATGAATGTTTTTGGATGGACTGAATCTTAAATCACTCACTCGCACTATAATGCTATCTGCACTGTTTCTGGTTTGAAGCAAAACTAAAGTTGGATATTTTGCATTAGAAGAAAGATATCTTTGGGAAAACACAAATTAGTTGAATAAAATTGCCTCGAAGAAACAAGCTGTGGCTGAATAAAAGTGATGCAATGTGTGCATTTGGTATACTGCAAGCAGGACTATCATAACATGAAATAGCTAAAAGTTTTTGAGTCGATTTGGAGAAAGTACATTATACAGCCTGGCCTGATGAGAGATGATAGTGTTATGGTTATGGAAGGAATAGCTGCTCATGGAAATATCACATCACAATAAGCATGAATTCATCATATTAAAGGGACTGATTCACGATTTTCCCCAAAATTTTGTTTTTCACTTTTAATGATCAAAATCTACTGACTAATATGTTTAAAAGATTTCACATAAAAATTAAGGTTATACATTATCACGGAAGCTCATTTTAGAGAGTTTATTATTTGTTTTGTAAACAAAGATTGTGGTATGCTATTGTTTACGAAATTTTCCAAAGAAATGAATATCGATATAAGTTTATTATATCTTTCACATTTCAAGTATTTTTGGGGTAACATGTGTCATCTAAAAGTTAAAATTGGTGACTATGCAAAATTAAGATGCTTTATATTACAAAATCAATATTTCACTTGTTTGTTTGTATACATAAAAAGACTCGAGTCTTTGTTTACATAACACAAATTTAAGGCTAAAATATTGCTTTTATTCTTGCATTCAGAAGGTCCAAAGTTTGGCTGTCAACATTAAATGAGTTATATTTTTAATGTTTAACATCAAAAATGAAAAATATTTTCATAAAAAATTGTGAATCAGTCCCTTTAATTAAGTGTGTTTACTATAAGTGTGTTTTACTGTAATGATGTAATATTTTGTATAATATAATGTTTATGTCGGGGTCTGAACATTTGGACAACACTGGAGAAGTTGTATTGAGCACTTCTAAGCATATGGCAGAACACCCCAAAGGTATTTTTACAAAATTTGATCAACTCAATATGCCAATATTACGTAGAATGTATTACTGTAAATGGTGGAAACACAGTTATCATTGTCAGAGACTGATATTTGACTGCATTTGATGAATATTAAATATTTTTGATACCAGAATTTCTTTTATCCATTAGTTTATATTCCTTTCATCTATCAATCACTGGGTTGATGTAATACCTATACACTATATGAGCAGAGGGCAATATTTTCATTTTGAGGGGGTTAATATAATCAATACTGCCCTTGCCCAAGTCAATATTTGTATACTATTTTGTTTAAAACTAAAACACATGTAACAAAAGATTTTGTTTTGTATAGTCAGAGGGTTATTTGTTGACAAAATAAGTTAAAGACATTTTTTTCCCCCAAGTCTTCCTCTAATACTGTACCCCAACTTTTATTCGCGCACAAGAAAATTTCGTAAGATTCACAAGAACCTCATCATCACAAATATTTCTGATTGCAAACCAGTCCTTAAATGTCCGTCAGGCTCGAAAAATGCTCGATCACAAAAATTACTGCGAAATAATGTAGCCAAGAATAGAAGCTGGTTTACTGTATGTGTAGGGTTACGTCCATTTTCCTTTGCATTTAAGTTTCACTAAACATGCTTTGAAAACTTCATTAGTTCCTTTATATTCCTGATTGCTAATAACATCAATACCTTTGTAATTAATTCATGAAAAATGTCTCTGCGATCAAAATAAGGAAAGATTTCAAATAAAGCCATCCACCTTTCTCCCTCAGTTTAGCATAGGCTTTTGGTCAATTCTTTTTCTAAATTTTCCACAGTTATGCCAGGTGATCTGTTTTCTAGGTAGCTCTGACTTATTTTCAGACATCAAGATTACACCAGTCATATTTTTGATATTTCGATCCTCTACAAGAGTGCTGGTCAATCTTGCCTTTGCGTTATCCGTGCGTTGACTAAACGGTTTCTTGACATGTTTTTTGAAAGTCACAACTACAGTTATCATTACATCACAGTAAGTCAACCTACTAATCATAATTCAAATCAATAAAAATGTGGGAAAACTTTTCACCGGTCAATATAAAAAGTCGAATTTTCAGAGGAGCTAATATCAGTTATGTTGACTGTTTCTCTATAATATAAAGACTATCTATCACTGAATATAACAAATTCTTTTATATTAAGCTAGCAGGTAATATTTTCAGTGCAATATTAACAAGAGGCCCATGGGCCTAGAATGGCTCTTCTGATACATTGTAGAACAGGCAAAAATTCTCAATAACCAAGATTCATCAATTAACAAAGTTTGATTATGTTAAGTCAAATAGTACCTGAAAATTTAAATGTAACTGTCCAAAAGTAGGTCACGGTGACCTACTTTTGGTCGACACACTGAAGACTCAAGATGCGTCAACTGACAAGTAAAATAGTATTCAAATATAGCCGTCAAATTCCAAAAGAATGCCACAGTGACCTACGTTTTGGTTGACACACTCCAAAGACTCAAGATGCATCAACTGACAAAGTTTGATAATTGAAGTCAAATAGTATCTGAAATATTCAGATATAAACGTCAAATTCCAAAAGTAGGTCACAGTGACCTACTTTTTGGTCAACACACTCTGAAGACTCAAGACCCATCAACTGACAAAGTTTGATGATTGTAAGTCAAATAGTATCTGAAATATTCAAATATAGCTGTCAAAATCCAAAAATAGGTCACGGTGACCTACTTTTTAGTCAACACACTCTGAAGACTCAACATGCATCAACTGACAAAGTTTGATGATTGTAAGTCAAATAGTATCTGAAATATTAAAATATAGCCGTCAAATTCCAAAAGTAGGTCATGGTGACCTACTTTTTGGTCAACAAACAATAAAGACTCAAGATGCATCAACTGACAAAGTTTGATGATCCTAGCTTTCATAGTGTCACCAAAATATGCATCTAAAATTGAAAATGTGAAAATTCAAAAAGTAGGTCACTGTGACCTACTTTTTTTATAAATATGTTTCGAGGCCTCTAGACACATCAACTTACTAGGTTTGATGATTCTAAACCTCTCAGTATCTGAAATAACAACCTAAAATGTATTCATAAATGATTAACCATAAAATTCAGAGAGTAGTCATGGTGACATACTTTTCACATGACGCAGTTCAAGGTCCCATGATCCATCAACTGACAACTTTTGATAATCATAGGCTCAAAAGTGTCCAAGATATGCATCAAAATCCATTTAATAATAATTACCTGCAAAATTCAAAAAGTAGGTCACCATGACCTACTTTTGAGACATGATATTAGGTCCTAAGATGCATCAACTGACAAAATTTGATGATCCTAGATCTTATACTAAGCAAAATATCAAAGTTTTAACAAAACAAACTTTAAGGTCAACTTTGAAGTGACCTTGAGACCACACCCTTTGCCCCAGGATGATGCCTTGAACAATTTTTGATCTACAACCTATCCTCTTTTTATCTACAACCTATCCTCATCCTTATGCATAAGTTTGGTGATAATTTGCCCAGTGGTTCTTGAGAAGATTTTTTATCAACCACTACTTTTGTTTGCATTTTCCTAATTATCTCCCCTTGTTAAAGGGTCACAACCCTAGTTTTATTACAAATGAAAGCCCTTGGGCCAAGGATACCCTGTCACAAATTTGACAAAAATTGGCCAAGGGGTTCTTGAGATATAGCCCTTTTTCCAAAAAGTTGACGCACACCGCACGCCAGACATATGGCCATGTGATTAGCTCTTTGAGCCTTGGTTCAGAAGAGCTAAAAATCAGAGAGGGCTACAATACACAAATTCTCCCAAAATGAAATAGTAATAAAAAATGTACCATCATATAAGTTTCTGTCAATACATCATGCTGACACTCAGAGAGAGCTAGTAAAGCTAGCTTGTAGGAACTTTTACAATGTTACCAAAATGAGAGCCTACACACAACATGTGATTGCAAAAATAGTTTTCAACCATTTAACTTATAAAGGGGTTAAATGAAAAGATCAATATCAGAAAAAATAACTGAATTCCTATTGTTTGGAGGTTGTGGATTCCAGAAATGCCTGCAAGTTCAAGTTTAACATCATCTGTTGTCAATCAATTCTTGTAAAAAGTATTGACAGTTAAATCATACCAACACTGATGTAAGAAAACAACACTTATATCATTCTAAAAAATATCAAACAAATGTAGCATACATGTACTTACTTACATCTATCTGGCGTTCAACAGTGATCATTCATCTAATTAAATTTTTGAGGGAAGGGGGTTAAAACTACATGAATTATTGGTCTCTGTGAGGATTAAGTCAATAACAGCAAACATGTTCTATCTTATCTGCAATCCAAGTTTATAGACACTGAGAAATGAATATTAAATCTCTGACAGAAACATAATCAATTTTATCATTGTCCTGATTCATTCAATATTAGAGTTGTAAACCATTTGGTGCGAGATAAAATATAATTACAGGTCCATGGGCAATGACGCTCACTTGAGTAACCTCTTACTAGTCAGGGTAACTCATGCATGAAAATTACTGCACTTGAGTAACCTTCCTCTTACAAGTCAGAGTAACTCATGCATGAAAATTATTTCCCTTTTCACTTGGATAACCTTCCTCTTACCAGTCAGGGTAACTCATGCATGAGATTTATTTCCCTCTCTGCTAATCATATAATTCCCATCATAATCTAAGAAAATTCCCTCCGTTCTCCTAGTTTCCTTGACTGCTTTAAAAATGATCAGTTCAGAAAAGTGAATCTCATTTTGCAGCTCTTCAAAGGTCAGAGTTTGATCAAACATAAATGATTGAACCTATTATGCTACCATAGGATGCTTCAGCATTATACTGACAAATTGTCACTGTGTTATTCTTTATCAAAGGCTATAAATCAATAGATAATGTTTCTGTATCTTCTAAAACTAGAATCTACAGGATGTTTGTCTATATTAGGAATTATATTCTCCCTGTATGACCCAATACAGGGATTTAGCAAGGTCCCTTTTACTACCAGTGAAGGGTATCTCTCCCTTTTTACTACCAGTGAAGGGTATCTCTCCCTTTTTACTACCAGTGAAGGGTATCTCTCCCTTTTTACTACCAGTGAAGGGTATCTCTCCCTTTTTTACTACCAGTAAAGGGTATCTTTCCCCTTTTGACAAAAACTATTTTCCCTCTTATTGGTAAAACATTTCCCTTCAATTGTAGAAAATTCCAAAATTGGAGAATCCCCCCCCCCCCCCAAAGATTGCATATATAGATGGTAACAAAAGTACCATTTTACATATTACAATCATTTTCTATTATTATCAGAATTCAACAATATAGATATCAGCGATCTGTCATATACACATTGTAATGTGAGAAGGATTGCTCACAACTTTTCTCCTGAAAGCTCAAGCCTGCATCCTAAAAATTTCCCTTTAGATATCAAATGGGTAGTAATATTTGAAAGCTCGATAAAGCCCTGCTGATTAAAAATATGTAGTACAAAAAGCATTCAGATCTTTATAGGGTCTTGCAATGAACAACTGCATCTAAACTACATATGACTGTAGTACAGTGCGTATCACACTATAATAAGTCATGGTTTTCATTGTTCACCAGAAGATTTCATATTTCCTAAAGAGTTCTATCCACTGTGGCACCAACTTGAGCCTGCAATCAGTCATGACATGGCTTGTTTGGCAATCAGTCATGACATAGCTTATTTGAATAAATTAAAGTTGATGATATATGCTACATGAGCCTTGTGATGTCATTTCTAGCCTAGTGGTTAAACAGCAGAAAACAGTATATTTATAGGTTATAGACTTTGTATGGGAAAATATGACGACCAAGTTTTTTGGCACGTAGACGGACCGAGCTTGCGAGGTCCGTTTGCGACAAAAAACGAGGTCGTCATACAAAGTCTATAACCTTTTTATTATATACTTTCAATTTCATTTAGAAACTAACAATAATTTTATTTTTAACAATAACTGAGTAAAAGATGAAAAACACAAAAAATTTGAAAATTAACGGCGTAAAAATTTGATTGTGACGTAATGTTTGCGGGCCGGAATGTTTGCGGGCCAGAATGTTTCCGGGTATATATCGTGTGATATATGCCCGCAAACTTTTAAAGAAAAAAGAAGAGATGAAATTGAAAGTATATAATAACTCATATTATATGAGTTCATTATAAACAATGTCCACTGTATATCAACAGAGATACAACGGTAGAGGGCAAGGTCCTTTACTGCATAAACCTTGAATCCCTTTTAACAAGTTGGTTGTAGATGGTACACATATATAGATCATACAGAAATATTCTTTAAAAATCTTCCCTCTCAAGAACACAATTTTTGTTCCCAACATGACCTTAAGGGCTAAGACATGATCCTGATAAGGGTTTAAAGTTTTACAAAAGAATACATAGGAAAATTCTTTAGAAATTTTATTAAGAACCACAAGGATAAAATTTGTCAAATTTATTTGCATTGACATCCTCATGTAGTGTACATTAAGGTTTTTTTTTACACTATGGCAGTCTATATGTTTGTCTTGATTAAACTTTGTTTTTCAATCTTGCAAAAACTCAAGAACCATACAGTGAGTTTCAACCAAAGTTGGCATAAAGAATTCCTGATTAAATAGGATTCAAATATGTTCAACTGAAGGGTCATATCCTCTTTTAGGGGAGATAATCAAGAAATGTTTTAATGGTAAAAATAGGGTAGGTCTTTTGAAAATTCTCTTTGGGAACCATTCATCCAGAAAACATTAAACTTGGAATGAATCAACCTTATATGGTATAGATTCAAATTTGTTCAACTGCTGGCACTTGGAGTCAGGTCAGCTTGGGGACACAATGGGAGCTGGAAGTGTTACTTATCAATATTTAGGATATTCTTGTCAAAAGCAACAAGGTTACAATGTCTCAATAATATGACATGTAGTGTAAATTCCTATTTCTTCAGATGGTTGTACCCCTCACACCCCCTTCTCCATGGTCAATCTGGAGCCACTATGAGAGTTTGAAGTAGGAATATATTGGGAAAAGTTTTTTGTTAGACTAAAAGAAACAAACCCTCCTTTAGTGTACAATACATCCAAACTTGTTCAAACGGTAACAAATGAGGCCACAGCAGGTTTACAGTAGGGTTTAAAGTATACAGAAACAAACCTTTACAATTTGTAAAGTGATACTAACTCATTTACTGGTGTATGGGTGCAGTGTCATATAAGGTCAGTGTGGGCTTACAGCAGATATTCAAGTACTGCACATTGAGAATCTTTTAGATTTGATGGGTTCTAGGCCTAGTAGAAAAAATTATTACAGTTTGTTAAAATATGGATGTATCCTGAGATGTGTAGTATATGGCCGTCCAATACATTATAGTGTGTTGACTTGTCACAGTGACTTATTTTATGGCTGTCCGTCTTGACTTGTCACAGTGACTTATTTTATGGCTGTACAATAGTGTGTTGACTTGTCACAGTGACTTATCTTATGACTGTACAATAGCGTGTTGACTTGTCACAGTGACTTATCTTATGGCTGTCCAATAGCGTGTTGACTTGTCACAGTGACTTATCTTATGACTGTCCAATAGCGTGTTGACTTGTCACAGTGACTTATTTTATGGCTGTCCAATAGCGTGTTGACTTGTCACAGTGACTTATCTTATGACTGTACAATAGCGTGTTGACTTGTCACAGTGACTTATCTTATGACTGTACAATAGCGTGTTGACTTGTCACAGTGACTTATTTTATGACTGTACAATAGCGTGTTGACTTGTCACAGTGACTTATCTTATGACTGTACAATAGCGTGTTGACTTGTCACAGTGACTTATCTTATGACTGTACAATAGTGTGTTGACTTGTCACAGTGACTTATTTTATGACTGTACAATAGCGTGCTGACTTGTCACAGTGACTTATTTTATGACTGTACAATAGCGTGTTGACTTGTCACAGTGACTTATTTTATGACTGTACAATAGCGTGTTGACTTGTCACAGTGACTTATTTTATGACTGTACAATAGCGTGTTGACTTGTCACAGTGACTTATCTTATGACTGTACAATAGCGTGTTGACTTGTCACAGTGACTTATTTTATGACTGTACAATAGCGTGTTGACTTGTCACAGTGACTTATCTTATGACTGTACAATAGTGTGTTGACTTGTCACAGTGACTTATTTTTGAACCATTATCAAGTGTTATACATCTTTGTGTGATCAAGATAAATCAGGTGAATGTTGTGGCCCACGAGTCTTTTATTTTTTATTTTTCCACTGCGTAAAATACAATATAACGGGCATTTTCTGTGGTTGGAAATTTTCTCGATTTGATCCCTAACTGGTACCAAATCATATCCTTCATTTCCAATTTCTGTGGTTGCATTATACCTGTATGTACCTATATGCATGTACGTATATTTTGCAATTGTAATTTTTGTGGATTTTTTCCTATCTGCAAAATTCCTCAAAACATGAACAACAGCAGAAATTACTCATTATACAGACTTCACATCACACATGAATTATATATATACTGTGGAACTGCGTTTGTTTGCAAAACTCATATTTTAGGGTAATTTAACAGTATATGAATAAGAAAATTATGTTCTAGCAAAATTTTATATTTTCTATTATCGTGGTAAATTTACTAATACATTAAACATACTTTTGAAAAAAATTCTTGCACATAAATCAACAACACTGAAGTTCTGGGATAAGCTCATACAAATATTTTCAGATATACAGTATTTGGAATGCATTGTATTGATTTACAAAGATTTCAGAGATACAGTACTTTAAAACATATGTTAAACTTAACATCAGGTCTAAGACAGTTGTTTCACAGGTCAAATACTAAATTCTCCTAAATCAGTAAACTGATAATAAACAGTAGTCTACAAACTAGTTTTTGTTTATTTCTTCTAAAGGAGCAAAAGACAAATTAACACACAAAAAAACCAATGTATGAAACTTTTTTTTTTTAAAAATGCCAATTGTTCATATGATTATCATCAGTTCTACACTATATCCCGGTATTTTTTTTCTTCTACGAACTATTGTTTTATTTACCTGTCAATGGTTAGCATTCCCTGTGACAAGATTATACCCAAGGTTCAGACAACACAGATTTCTAGATCCTAGATTAACCAATGAATGAAACCTATTCATAACCCATGTTTAAATCACTAATGGTTATTTTTGTGTATTTCATGTTCATAAAAAGAGGATTATCTACAGAGGTCCAACACCAAGCTCAACTCAAGAGAGTACTAATACTTCCAGTAATCTTTATTAAATGTCACAATTTTCAGAATTGTCTATAATACTTTATTGAGAAATTATATTAATCAAAAAAAATTTTAAAATGTTAATTTTACTGAATGCAAATAAATCTGATCTGCTATGAAATGTAAAACAATGTACATTGTTTGTAATGAAAACTCCATGATGATTTTTAAAAACTTGTGTAATTTATGGTGAATTTTCTTATTTCTAATACATATTTTAAAAAAAGTCAAGTGATTTTTTATGAAATTTGGGTCAATGTTTACTGTTAATGATGTAGGCCTAATGAAATTTTCAAATGATAGTACATGCATTATTATGAACTAACTATAGATGAAACAAATACACAATATCCAAGTTGCCCAATAGTTTTTTCCCTTTGTTGAACTAAAAACGCACATGAGGCGCAAAACATATTGTCATCCACATGTGGTAGGTACAAATGCTTATCACTACCTTCATATATTGCCTAAAGGCTGATCATGCTGAGGCACACAATTTCATTAAGTTTATGAGCATTTGATATCAAAATAGCTCAAACAAAAAAATGATGATCACCATCTTTCTTTGATCAAAGTATCACTTGTGCAAAAAAAAAGACATTAAAAAAATAAATTTCATATTTAATTCAATGGCCTAATTCAAACAAATATTATTCTTGATATGATCAGTTAATGTATACCAATAACTGATATAAGAAAATTAACACTTTCATAACTTTTATCCTTCTTTACATAGCCAGTCTATAATATATGTATACACCTTGTTACCACCCAAGCATTCAACAGAATACTAAACGTACCTCAATCCCAGAAGAGCTGATATATCGGAAGTTCCATATTAGTAGGATATTAACTATGCAGAATAATACATTGTAGTACAGAGAAAAACATAAATGTAAAATTGTATAAGAGATATTGTATCTAGTAGCATCAGTTTCTGGAGGGTAATTCTAATTCATTGAAATAATAACTTGATATTTTATACATGTATCAGCTCTGTTCCATTAATCACTTGTGAATGATGTACATAAATATGATTTATTTCATAAAGTAAGTAAGTAAATGATTTATTATAGTGAGTTACATTACAGACATTATACAGTCAGTAAGAGTTATTCCCCTTATTGATGCATTTCTCTGTTCATTATAACAGAGGTATTTAAATCTTCATCAATAAATAAATAAAAAAACACTACATCTATATTTATACAAATATCCTTGTGATTTTAGATAAACCATTAGCTGTGTTTTGGGTTACACCCCAAATATTAAGCAGGATTATTCAATCAGCAGTTATATCTTTTTTCCCAGTAACCTAGCAGCTTTATACCCTGTATCAGCACTCACAATTCTTTGTTAAGTAAACAAGGCTCCTGTAACATTTTTGTTTATGTATAGATTGCTTAATAGAAAATATTCTATTTAAAACACAATGGGATGCGACATATACTAAAAGCCATTTAATTGTGTTCAGAGTTAACTTGAAAATTGAAAAATCTGCTTTAAACAAAACTTTGTACTTGTATGTCTAACTGATGTAAACAAAAACATGATTCAAGCCTTGTTTACATAACAAAGAATTGTTTACTCTTACTCAGCTTTGTATCTCTCTGTAACACGACAACTGACATTCAAACTTTTGCTGACCATTAGAAATACCTTATACAAAAATGGAAAAATAAAATTTGAAAATTTTTAGCTCAAATTGTGTCTATGCCTCTTTCAACTCCTGTAAATGTCTACATACAGTACACTGGAATTATCCTCTTATATATACTTTACAGCTAACAAAATACAGAGAGAGAAAAAAAACTGCAAATTTTCCATGACTTCCATTTGTCAGCCATATTGAATTTTTCGGTGCATTTACTAACACACGCTCTGTACAGGGTGTAGAAGGTGTACACCAAAACCTGTACAACTTTGCACTTGATTACAGAAAGGTGTACACTTTGTGGTCGGTGTAGACAAATCAAGCACGACTAAGGTATACAATCGGGACATCAGATTATTTTATGTAATGTAATTGATCTCAAATTGAAATCACAGATTTTTAAACAGAAATTACAAGTAAGATGTTCACAGGCTTATCGGTCACTTGAGTATTAATTAAAAGTATCGATAGTCCCAAGGGCTATAAAATCTAGAAAAAAAATTCTTATACTGAATATCAAAGATAAATTCTAATACTCAGCAACAGTATAAAACAAAAGAAATTGTTCTTTAAACTTAAATGCCCCCGAAAGAGCCAATACTGACGAAAGACTTTACATAATATAATATATGTAACATTAATACGATATGACTAATTTGGACCCGTCCTAGAGTCAAAACCCTGGGGTTGCAAAATACACAATTTTGGTACATGTACATCCTTTTCTGCTATTCCTAAATCTGAATTTAGTTTTTAAACCGTATCAGCAAACCTAAAGAAGTCATTCAAATGACATTTTAAGACAATAATTACCATAATAATTTTGGCTCCACTCTGGACCCAAAACACTTCTTACCCCCTGGGACCATGAAATTTACAATTTTGGTAAAGGACTACCAACTCCTTTCAAATATCCATTTATTCTAATTTCCTATCAATAGCATTAAAGAGGATATTATTATAATATTTTACACATATATATTATAAATACTAAGTTTGGCCCCACCCTGAAGTCAGAACCTCTACCCCCGGGATCATAAAATTTACAATTTTGGTGAAGGCCAGCCTTGAACCTGTTCTATGTCACAATGCATTTAGTTTTTCTTCAAGATGTACAGTTGTATAGAGAAAAAGATTTTTGAAAATTGGTCAATTTTTGGCAGTTTTTGCCCCACCCCTAAAGCCTCAGGAGTGCAGGAATCCTGAAATTTACAATTTATGTCCCACTTATTCAAGAAATGCTTCATACCAAATTTGAAAAAAAATTCGAATGGATCAGTAGTTATAAAGAAATTAAAAATGTTCAGTTGTTGAAACACAACAACCGACAGTTACCAATATGCAATAGGTAAGGTTACTTAAATACTATGCTATAGATCTATTACAAATCATCTACATGTATTTAGAATTAATTAGAAATCTTTTTTTTTCTTACACACAAGAATTTTAGAAAACTACAGAATTTAAGATTGATTTATTTGATTAGTGATATTTAAAATCAAGCATCAATCTCTGTGGAAAAAAAACTTTATCATAAAAGCTGGCTTGAAAGAGTGGCTTAAAACAGCTACTGGCAATATTCTGGTACAAAATGAATGAAGTAAAAGCAGAGACATATATATATAACAGCTCAGAGATTAGCAACTCCCTCAAGTCTCATATTATCTTGTGGGCCCCTGTTTTTCGATATAATGCACACACTGATTTCAATTATGTATACCGACTTAAGAAAGCCTTCCAAATCCTATCGCTAAAACATTCAAGATACAATATTTTCAGATTGAAGATGTTTTGAAAACTATATGAAAGTAAAATGAAAGTGGAGTTTCAAAAGGTGACACATGATCCACACTCAGGGAAAAATTGGTGAGATTTCAGAAAAAGTTTAGGATTTGCCTACTTTTTTGTTGATAGTATATCTGTTGATCGCCAAATCATTTCAAAACTTGTTACATTCAATACGCAATTTCCGAGTTGCCCAATAGTTCTTTCCCTTTGTGGAACTCTTACGCACAGTGAGACGCAAAACATACTATCGTCCACACGCGGTGGGTACAAATGCTTATCGCTGCCTTTATATATTGCCTTAAGACCAATTATCAGACATCATGCAACCACCCAATCTGCAGGGAAACACAATATTATTAAGTTTATTAGTATTTAATAATAAATTAGCTTAAACAAAAATCGATAATCACCATTTTTCTTTGATTAAAATATCACTCGTGCAGAGGAGGAAATAAAAAAAAGTTCATATTTATTTTAATGGCCTAATTCAAACAAATATTATTCTTGATATGGTCAGTTTAATGTATACCAACGGCTGATATAAACAAAATTTACACTTTCATTACTTTTATCCGTATTGAAATGGCTAGTCTATAGTATATGTATACATTTTGTACCCACCCAAGCGTTCAACAGAACACTGAACATACCTCCATCACAGAAGAGCTGATATCTCGGAAGTTGTGTATTCCAATTTATGATACGAATGAAATAAACTTAAATCAGCATCAATTTAATCAAACCAATAAATAGGAATTAATGATTTATATAATAGGTGGGGCCTTCACATATTTTAAGTGGTGAACATGCCGTCATAGGATTTGCTTATATGGTGTCAGGTCGATCTGTCCCACGGTCGGTCCGTCCCAAGTCGATCCGTCCCTATTTGGTCCATCCCCTGATCGATTCAGCCCATTTTGCTTAGTCGATCCGGCCCCTCCAAATTTTTTTTATCAAAGATATAATAAATGATTAATTACTTAAGAAAAAGGGAAGTTTTTGCATATATATTGCAGTTAGTTATCAAAATTAAATAACTGTCGGAGTTAGGCATGTACAACCCTTAGGCTTTATAATTTTTGTTTGAAGTGCGATGATCAGTGCCATTGGTTATCAAAATATGTGCTCATTAATTATTGTAAAAACATCGTTATTTAACTTTGTACAGCAATAAATGTGTGTCAATTAATCATTATGAAAACACCTTAGTGAAAACACTACTTAGAGTTTTTATAACTACATTGTTGTGCAATCTTTGATCATTAATTGCGAGCTTACAGTAAACTAACTGTTAGATTTTTTTTAACTCCAGAAGTTCAAAGAATTGCTCAGAGCTTAGGAATATTTTTTGATTTTCCGAAACCAAGGATATATAAGCCAATATTCAAAATGGCCCGTCATTCTGACAATGGAGTTTCCATGCCAATACTGTTACCAGGAGGTCCGACCTGGGCAGCAAACATTAGAGTGTGAAAGGTGCAAAAAATGGCAACATCGTACATGCAACAAAGGTTAACCATTTTATTTATATTTCGTTGCTTAATGCATGGTTGTTTCATCATGAAGTATGTTATATGTTAGTCTGCAATCAAACCATAAATACCGGGAGAGCATATTAAATGATTGCTACCTGATGTCAAAGGCACACACAATGAAGAGGAAATACGCAGATGAATTTAACCAATTCAGTACTGTAAATAACACTTGTAAAAATAGTTCAAAAATGTGGTAATTATTTTTTCTGGGCCGGATCGACTATGGACGTATTAACTATGGGACGGATAGTCTAGGGACGAATCGACTAAGGGACGGATTGATAATGGGACGGAACGTCTAGAAATTGCTTATATCTGTTATATATGTCTCTGGTAAAAGGTTTGCCATCTATTCCCAACACAATCAGTTGTGCAGTTGCATTTCAAACCACTGTGTGTGCTGAAAATCACACAGATGTTGATACTTCTATAACACTATAGTAAAATAATTATCATCTCTTGGTCATCAAATGTTGATGAATACTTAGCTGAGCTCACATAAACAGCAGCACCGTCAGCATATTAAGACTTTGGCGTGGGACCAAAACAGAGTCAATTCGAAATTACCGCTATGCTATAAATATAACTTTCCTCCTTTGAGAAACAATATTGTCAATTAAGAATTGTTCCTGTGGATGTGTGTTTCAATGTGTGCAAATAATATCATGTAAAATAATGTAAAGAAACTTACTTGTCACCATAAAAGCTTGTATTTCAAACTATAGAAAACTAACGGGTACCGATCTTGTTTACGAATACCGCCATATGTATCTACGGTATTATATTCAAGATTAAATAGAATAAACATTTGCAAAACGAATAAAATAAAATGACGTGTTCAAGTTTATGACATGAAATATTAGTCTTTAAATGTCTAAATAAAAAAAAAGCAACTACAATAAATTATTTATTTATTTGTTTTATTATGATTTCTCTAAAATTTTTCAGTCATATTTAGATGTTGCAAAACAAATCTTAAATCTTGATAACCCTATATTTTGCAAGAGGAAACCAGACCGAATTTTCACTGATTGTGAGGTTATGGTATGTATGTGCAAGTTGTTCTGGACAAAGTTACGATACAAAGCCTGTTAAAGTTATTGAAATCTTGTAGTCTATAATTATACATCCAGTGTTAAACAAAGCTTTTAAAATATTGCTGTAAAAAGAAGAAAAGAAGTTTTGGCTTGGTTTGGTAAATGCATTAATCAAACTGGCTTTATATCTTCTGTGATGTTTAGACTTAACTCTCAATTCTCTGGAACATATCAGTATTGTCTGTTACATGTATATAAAGTTCATCAACACAAAACCAACATGCAACACTGTGCCAACAGTCGGCGAGCTTGATTCCAGTGTTGTACCTTTTAATCAATGTAAATAACTTCAAAACAATGGCTTTTACAAGAAATAGAAGAAAAAAATTCTAGTTGCAGATTCACGATAAAAGGTTTGACAGCTGCTTACTACAAATTATCACCAACGAAGAAAAGATTAACACTAAACCGGTTTCTGCTCCAACAACTAAAATTGTCATGTAGTTCAATATAAAAGCTCTTTATTTTTCAGAGCGGCAATCGTGTGGAACCATTTCGATAATATTTAGTGCTGTTACCGCTACAGAACATTTTGAGTCCACATTTGCTAACCATTGAGACTAGTGCACCCTAACCCTGTTTCATCACAGTTAATCTGAGATGTACATGTATTCATACAGATCCTTTTAATAAGATTTAAAAAAAAAAAAAAAAAAAAGATCTTAAAAATAATTTCTTTAAACACCAGTAGAGCACTGGTATTAAACTGATGATAGTAACGATCGTTGAAAAAACAGGGAGGATGATAGTAACGGAAATGAATGATGATAGTAACGTAAGAACTTTCATTACTATCATCCTTGCTGTTTTTTCAACTACGAATTTTCTGTTCATATGAGCCGTATAAAAGATAAAACTACACCTACATTCATATCATTCACAAATAAACAATACAAATAGATATAATAAGTAAACATGCTCTTTCCGGAATTTTCTTCCGCCACATTTAAAATGTCTTAACTATATATGATTTCTGTCTAGAATAATAGATCACATTTCTAATTGTTTGAGTAAACGTAAAATGAAACGGTTGAATTCCGGACAAGCAGTGTAAGACTGATGTCTTATATATAGGATCTCTTATGGTTTGTGGTTTGATATGAATTATATCCAACAAGTTGTGTGTTTTCTATCCCCGAGCTTTGGTGATATCAAACCACAAACCATGGAAGATTCTTTTTATCACATGTTACACACACCCCCCCCTCCTCCCTCAGTTTTTTATTGTTTGACCTTCGAAGCCCCATAACACTCTAGCTACTTTGTTTTGATACTATTACGCAGAAAGAAAAAGTGCCAGTACACAAATAAATCATGTTGGAGAAGAGTTTTATTTAAATTGTTGAATGAAGTTAATCAAATCAGAGTATGAATTTTCACAATATTAACATTTTATATCAAGTCTGTCGTCCGAGTCGTAGATCACACATGGTATTTTTTGGATGTTTATGATTATTTTCCATTCACAAAGTTTTGAACTCCTCCTGCCAACTTTATTGTTGTGTTTGTAACTCCACTACACTATTTTGAGTGAATTGAAACCGAGTGGTGGATCTGAATTGTTATGCTGTTGAATTTGAAAGACTTGTCAAAATATTTCTTTGTTGGATTCATTTAAACTGCTATAGTTTTTGATTGATTAGATATTTTTGTGACTAGTTTAATATCTGCATAATTTGGTTGGCATGCAGGTATGTTAATTTCACTTAATTTTTTAATCTTAAAAATGTTTGCGAGCACTGTGATTCGTTAATCTTTTGTCCCCAAGAATTCCCACTGCAGCTGTCATTCTTTTCAAGATAGACGCTAATCGATCTTTACAACAGTAAACAAACTATGTAAAATTTACATACATTAATGACATCACACGCGGCGTAGGAAAACACAGTGTAATAATTAAAATTCATGTCCTGGGCGATATCCACTCAATAAAGGGGTAAACATGTGATGAATATAGAATATGTTATAACTGTTATGTGCTGGTACCATTTCTGATCATGTCATGTACATTATGTTTATTTAACAATCTAAATCTTATAAAAAATAATTCTTTTTAGAAATGGGGAGTTCATCTTCTAGAAACACTGAAGCTTCTAAAAGACGTTATCTCATAGGTACTTTGGACAGAAAATCTCCAGTAGAACAAAAGTTTTATGGCCTTTGTCAGCTATTGAATTTAAATGTGGTCTGTCAAAACAAGGAGACAAATGAAAACGGCAACAGAGGTACCCTCTCCTCCCGACAAAGTGTCAGTGTGGAGTTTTGTAGTGATGGATGTAAACTCTTTAAACCTTTGTTCCTCAGTAAACCTCTGTACTTCTATGAAACATTCGTTAGTTGGAGAGCACATTATGATGTTGAACAACTACAGATGAGGCTAATGCGGAAAAAAGAAAGCATGTGTTTGGTACCAATAGGGAGTTTCCCATCCTTTGTCATGGATTTCAAGCTTACAATAGGTGATAAATCATGCTCACTATTTGATATTTTACAAATGTTTCTCGAGATATTTTACCAAGGAATGCCAGTTGTTTGGTTAAATTCTGTTGATCCTGAAAAAGAAAACTGGAATATAACTACGAGGAACCATAAAGTTACAGGGAAGAAACAGTGCCTTACGTCGGATTTTTATCCCCGACTCAAGAAATGGAAGCCAAGAAATTGTTACTGCATCATGGGGTTAACATGGACAGATCTTTATCCAACTGAAAACTTGAATTTTGTTCTGGGTGAAGCTTCTAAAAGACACAGATCAGGTGTTTTCAGTTTTGGAAGATTTGAACCAAAATCATATGATAAAGAAAATACTAGAGACATTGAAGAAATTGATGTGCACATCTTATGGAAATTATTAAAGGTAAAAAATGCTTCATATATATATATATATATATATATATATATATATATATATATATATATATACATACTGAATTTTCTTTCAGAATTTATTAAAGGCAAGATTTGCACAAGTTTATCTTATTTGCCATTCTCTCTTATTTGTATAGGTATCAAGCCATGAATTAGGGCATCTGTTTGGAATTTCACATTGTGACTTTTTCCTTTGTGGAATGAATGGCAGTTCATCAGTGGAGGAAGCCATGTCACAACCTCTCTTCTTCTGCCCGGTGTGCATTAGAAAACTCCAGCATGCTTGTAAATTTGACATTGTTCAGCGGTACAGAAGCCTCAGACAATTCTTTCATGACTTGAACAAGGCAATGCCTTGTGAAAACTTTGAGCATAATGTAGAATGGTTGGAGAGCTGTTTAACATTTTTGTTAGAGGACTCCTAAGAAAACATTTAAAATATTAATGTAATTTATAAAATACCAGTGACATCATACATTGTATGTTAGATCATACATGATGTTTCTGACATTTTTTCTAAAGTTATATTTTCATCTTCTCTATATAAAGAGTTCTTGTTTGATTTCCGAAGTAGGTTTAAATTTTATAGTGTAGTAATATTACCATACTTTGTATGTCAGCCTGGTTTCATCTTTTCTAGCCCAGTAGTTCATAAGGTAGCTCATTACACCAATAATTATACTTTTTATGACACACATCACAAGATGGCAATTCAAATGTTTTGTCAAATTATTTGTATCAGTCACTTTGTTTGTCTATCATGGTAGTTCAGTGGATAAAGTGTCTGGTCATTGACCCACAAATCCAAGTTCAAATCCACCAGTCTTTTGTTCATATTTTTTTGAAAATCGTATTTTCTATCCAAAATTGCATATGTTTTGCCTTTTTGGCATGTATCACATCTTTCATAATTAACCATTTCGTATTTATCTGAAAAAATGTTTCAAACCTAGTTTTGCATTTTCTTAGTTATCTCCCTTTTGAAGTGAACATGACCCTTCATGTAAAGAAATTTTAATCCCCTTTACCTAGTATTGCTCTATGCCAAATTTGGTTGAAATGGCCTAATGATTCTAGAGAAGAAGTCAAAAACGGGGGGGGGGGGGGGGGGGGACGGGTGATCAGAAGAAAAAAACAACTCGCTTGATCTTATAGCTCTGTGAGCTAAAGAAAGAGAGAGGGAAGAAAAAGAAAACATTCGATTAGACCAAGAAGTAAAAAAAAAATATAGCGTTATATAGATTCTTTCTTTTATTCTGTATTGAAATAAACATTCTGATAATGCATGTCTATGATTTAAATAAATAAAACAGTCAACACTGAAACAAGGATAACAAGTAGTTAATTGACGTCCTTGTACTTCTGCTGCCAATACTCCACGGATTTTCCTGAATATTGCTCATCATCGTAATCTTTTGTTTTGCAAACGAGACTGATTCCCATAGAAATTCCCGCTAAAATTCCAAGTGTGCCCCCTGAGGCGGATAATGCAAGCGACCAGCTGGGTACTCCGTCTTTTGTTTCTAATGCAAACTGCTCTGTCAGTCCAGCCTTCTTTTTCACAAATAGTAAAATACCGACAATAATCACAGCACCTGCCAAAGAATAAATTGATCGATCAGTCATAAATACCTGGCGAACTGATGTACTTACATGAACGCATTTCTACGTCTCCGTGAGGCTCTACAGAACAATATGTTAATCACAATATCAAGTTTTCTGGGGTTTTGTCACAGGCACATTGGGCATAAATCATGCCCCTTCCCCCTCTTTTTCTGATTTGGTATCGACACACTTATTTTTTTCTTTCTACTTAACTGTGACTGTCACAGGATGAACAGTGTATAGTTTTTTGATATTCCGTACTTGGAGTTTAAGGGGCACCATATCATTAATTCGATTGAAGAGAACAATAATCAATTAAACTGCTTCTTAATTTGAATTGTAGCGCGCATCAAAGGAATTGATATCTTCAAACAATTAAATATTCTATACCTGTTTCCAGTATGTACAGTACCATATATATTATCTCCTAACTCGCTCTACGACAGGATTCAGACACGGGGGCATCTTATCCGCCCTGTTCTCTATCACACATATATTAATGTGTGATAGAGAACAGAGCGAATAAGATGCCCCTTTGATTCAGGTCAGGGGAAAAAAGAAGGTGAGAGGGGTTTGCGTGATCCATGTCCCTAGTCCTTGTGGGTTTTATCACGTGTTTATCGAATCGGCATTCAAATGTAATGTCATTATCTATTTTACAAGAAATAAAATGATCGCGTTTTCATGTATGTTTAGGATTAATCTCGGCTGAGATTCGGCTTGGCTGAATATTTGGACTGACGCCTTCACCGGTGATTCGGCTCGGCTGAATATTTGGACTGACGCCTTCGCCGGTGATTCGGCTCGGCTGAATATTTGGACTGACGCCTTCGCCGGTGATTCGGCTCGGCTGAATATTTAGACTGACGAATCTCAGCCGAGATTGGTTCCAGGATAACCTCAAAGGTGGAGAAATGTTGTTTTGAAATGTGAAAGTCGAGGCTACAAACAACATTTCGAGATCAGCAACATACACGAAAACAAGAACTTTATTTCTATTCTACTGCGGCTCAGAAATATACAGCCGATCGTTTTCCTATATAGCTACGCATTAGGTCACTGTGACGTCATGACAGTTTCCGAAAACGGCCTACATTGTTTTTAGCTGACGAAAAAGGTGAGATGGTAGGGGTATTCTATATCTCTTTTGAAAAAAATTCAATTGTTTAGTTTGATGTTAACGGATTACATCAACTACAGTTCAATTCAAGAAAACCTAGTCAGTGAAAGGCGAAGATAACGAACAGTGATCAATCTCATAACTCCTACAAGCAATACAAAATAGAGAGTTGGGCAAACACGAACCCCTGGATATACAAGAGGTGGGATCATGTACCAAGGAGGAGTAAGCATCCCCTGTCGACCGGTCACACCCGCAGTGTGTCCTATATCTTAATCAGGTCAACGGAGTTATCTGTAATCAAAATTAGTGTACCAAGAACGGCCTAACAATCGCTATGCAATAAGTCAACCAGCATTTGACCCAATGATAGGTTGTATTGGCAAACTAGATTGTTATAACGACCATAGGATTTGCGAAATGCTGACTTTAAACGAAACTGTTGAAACCCCCTGCACCATCAGTTTGTCAGTAGCCTGCCTCGATTTAAAAACTGGTCATACGCAGAATAAGCTCTTGCGTATCGAATCAGTTGAGTACAGTGGTTGATTTGTGCCACTTTACAATTTGTCGTCTTTTCGTTATTTCGAGGCGAAAAGACGACAAAACGATGATCAGCGACTTTTCGCCCCAAAATATGGAAAAGACGACAGAACGAAAAGATGACGAAATCTAGTCGAAAAGACGACAAACAAAACTCGCAAATTAGCGACCTAATTTGTCGTCTTTTCGCTTGGAGTTTTGTCGTCCTTTCGCCTCGAAAAGACGACAAAAACGATGATCAGCGACTTTTCGCCTGGAAATTAGGAAAAGATGACAAAAGGCAAGGTTCCTACAGTTCAGCAGTCGACGTGCCAACCTTCCGAGCTACTCAGCTAGGCATTGATATTTGAAATGAATGGACAAATATTGCTGATATTTATATTTTCATCCATGTTTTAAAAGATTGTCGGCCATTATGACGATGTAGAGTACTTCCTTAAAGAAAAAACAAACGCTTAGCGATATAATACTTCTCTCCCTTTGTACATGTAAATATCATTTTCATCGAAAGTCGGTCACTATTTAAGGTAACTCCATACTCGCATTATTACCTGGTAAAAGTACAGAAAGTGTATTTATTTTCATTTATTTGAGTTAAAACTAATAAATTATCAAATAAAATATATTGGTCATCGCACTTTAGACACACACACACACACTTGTTATAATGGTATATCATTCATAACAATTTCATGAAACTGTTTCTTTACAAAAAAATATAATTTGAAGCATATCGTTGATTATTCATATATATATATATATATATATATATATATATATATATATATATATATATATATATATTATGTTTAACAAGAATATTCACAGCAACTTTTGGAAAAAGACTCTAACAAAAATGTGTATCATCTTGAGTGTTTTGATTGATTGATTGTAAAATTTTTAACACCCCTCTCGCGAATTTTTCACTCATATGGAGACGTCACTATTGCCGGTGAAGAGCTGCAAAATTTAGGCCTATGCTCGGCGCTTACGCCCTTTGAGCAGTGAGGGATCTTTATCGTGCCAAACCTGCTGTGACACGGGGCCTCGGTTTATGCAGTCTCATCCGAAGGGCCGCCCCATTTAGTTGCCTCTTACGACGAGCAAGGGGTACTGAGGACCTATTCTAACCCGGAGTAGTGTTTTGAATATATGGTGTTGCTTGAAGAGGAACGTATGGACCTGTTTTTCTTCACAATTTAATTTGGACTTTTAAATGTGGATGCACTACAATATAGGGCTCACGCAGCGATTGTGTCCGGTCAACAAGAGATACCCCTACGAGACACCTGATCCCAACTCTGCTATGTCCAGGGTTCCGTGTTTGCCTTACTCTTAGTTTTGTTTTCTTTATAGGATTTATGAGATTGATTACTGTTCGTCATGTTCACTTTTTTCACGTAGCGAATATCTCTATTCTTTCAATCATTCTTTTATTGGTATCTATCTATCTACCTACAGCTAGGAAATATCAGGACGCATCAGGTAATTAGTTCAATTTATTCCTGACTCTCGTTGAGAACATACGTATTTTATAACTCCGTGAAAAACTTCACAATTTCAATTTGTAGACGCCCCTTGCAAAGAACGGCCTTCTAAATGGTATAAAACACACCAAACAGCATTCGATCTAAAGACAGGTTGTATTTGCAAATAAGATCATTATAACGACCATAGAATTTGCGAAATGATGACTTCAAACGAGACTGTTGAAACCCCTGTAACATCAACTTATTTGTCGGTAGCTTTCCTCGATTAAAAAAATGATCATATGCAGAACATGCTCTCATGTATCGAATCAGTTGAGGGACATATACACCATATGTAGGTGATAATGGAATATTGCTACATAAATTTAGGGAGTTGACGGTGGAGCTAAAGTCCTCCCGTTTGTCAAAAAGTTGAGTTAACAGTTTGTCGTTAACATCTATGTTCAAAATACATGCATACGCGCGCGTGTGTGTTTGGTTCCGCAGGTCATGGGCTCAACCCTGTTTAGGGTTGGAAGTGGGTATCCATATCTAGTGAATTTCTCTGTGCTTTATATATATATATATTAAAAGAAATAGAATAAACAGTACACAAAGTTAAAATAGTTAATATTTTATACCGGACACTGATTTTTTAAAAACACAATTTGGATATATAATATATATATATATATATATATATATATATATATATATATATATAATCCAAATTATAAGTAAATATCCACACAAGTAATAGTATAATAAAGAAAAATTAGAACGCCGAAAATAACTCAACCGATTTCGTTTTCAATCTTCACAAGATAACTCGAAGATTGAAAATGAAACCAGTTGAGCTATTTTTTTTTTCTTTATTAGGTAGATAGATAGATGAATGCATAGATCGATCGATAGATAGATAAATAGATAGATCCCGTATTATAATAATTGATTTCGAGCGTTACGCCTTCTATAATATTTTGGACAAATAAAGCAAAAATCATAAATCATGTCTATACAGATTATAATTACAAAAACATTCTCAAGAAGTAAAGAATAGTTTTCGAGTAATAACGTTAAAAGTTTGCATAATAACTCGAAGCTTTACATGCTCTATTAAAAAAAATAGTGTGTGGACAGTACGGTGTATGTCTCACGTACTCTGAAAAGTACATGCTTTTAAAATCTTAAAGAATAAAAAGATGATGACTAAATATTTACATTTCAAACTGTTTTCTCTGTGATAACCCCCCACAACTTACAAGTGGATGTACATTTCTCAGTTCATACAAAATGAAAGGTTAGTGGGCGGGGACTATGGAAGTTTTAATATCGAATGCCATTTCAATTTCTACGAGGCAGTATTTTTATATAGGCCCTATATGTCGATTTAATATTTTCATGTATATTTCAAATATGAATAAATGGTATTACAGTCTATTTTGTCTGATATGTGAAGTGATTACCTACAAACTAGACCGCGATTCCTTAATTTTAAAAATCGTCGGAGACATGCATGCATTAATCAAGAAAGCTTTTCATTGTTAAATAAAATATCTAAGATTGATATTGTTTTTATTAGTTTTTGCATAGTAATGCTATTTTTTTTTTTATTTATCTAATTTGGTTTTTTTGGTTTTTTTTTTTTTTTTTTGCATTATTCTGTAAAAGTTTCGCACTACTTTATGCGAAAGTTTTAAAGCATTATGCGAGAATTATAAATATTTCTCATGCGGAAATGAGGTAAATAGGCTTTCGTTCTTATTTAACTTAAAGCATTCTTAGCTCTAAATCTGAAAATCTTATTTTGTTGTAAAATATGCTATTATGATAGTTTTGTATGTAACTTTAAATATCATTAACAAACTTAAAATTAAACTAAGTTTAAGATGTCATTAAAATAAATATTCGGTTCTATTGAATATAGAGCATTTATATATGGAAATTAATATTTGTTAGGGAACACGATAATGTAATTTTGCTTCATTCAAAACCTCTAAATAGGTTTTATAACACAAGTATTGATAACAAAAGTTTACAAACCTTGTTTTTTTCTATCATTGAAATAATAAATTACAATTTTACAACAAAGATTTTCGACACCAAACTGACGTCTATTATAGCTTTAAAAAACAATGAAATTGAGGGTATATTGGTGTTATATTATGCATTATGATAAGCTTGTAGCTACAAACAACAGTAAATTTCAAAATGTTGTTATTTGGGTAAGAGTCTATCTCACCCTCCCTGCGTTCTAACGAGTCAAAGTCAATTCAATTCTTTTTTTGCCCAATAATAGCAAAACATTTCAAAATTTCCGTATTTGAAGACCTACCTCGTATAGTAAACCCTTAGTAACGTATCAACGGACATTTCGTACCTCCTCGCATAAAACCCTTGTTTGAATACAACACTCGCGTTTTCCTGCGAAAGCTTCGCATCACATACTATGCAAAACCTTCGCGTTGCTTCGAATAATTTTTTTTTTTTAAATCGCTCAGACATTGTTTGAAAAACTTTGAGTAGTGGGGACAAAGGGAAACTGAGAAATACACAACTTGAATTTCTCCACCAACAGCAATAGACAAAATTTACTTTTTAACAAACAAAGATATACAGTTTGTAGTATAAATTTACTGGCATTACTTTATAACACCATGTTTTTCAAGAGGGAACCCATATAGCTGTTAACTGTTCCTAATCTGTTCTTTTTGTTAGTTTGACGCATTTAGGTATGTTCGGCAATAAAGGTGTTATTGTATCATTTTCCGTATAAAGATAAAATCATGTTCATTTGGTTGTTTAATTTAGCAGCGTCATCATAAACTCGATGTCAGAATAGACATTTTCTGTCTACAATCAAAGTAAATTTTTGTCACTATGGCGTTTTCAAAAATACCCCTACTTCGTCAAGGCGCTTGAATACTCGTTTTTCTTTTTAAAGGGCGCCATTAATGTTTGAAAATGACGTTTAAATCAAAAGGCCTTACAAATGACGTCTTGAAAACGGCATCAACAACATGTATTAGTCTGTGATGTTGATCCGCCGCCGTACAAACACTGCCTACTGGAGCCGGTGACGTCCCCATGTGAGTGAAATATTCCTGATTGTCCTTTATATACGATATTCCTGATTGTCCTTTATATACAAGTGAAAGGCAGATCTTTTTTCATGATATTTCCAAATATAATACAAACTTTTTTAAAATTTGTCAAGTAAAGAAAAATTTCTGTGGCTTATGTCAAACGAAGATAACACGTGGTTAACCAAGCTGGGTCATTTTTGAAATGAGAAACAATAATATACAATGTACATGTAAGAGGTAAAAAATGTAAAAGTTTCTATAAAATAATGTATACCATAGATTCTACAATGAGACGAGATGTACCAGCTATAACTCAGATGCTTATTCTACAAATGTTCATTATATATCATAGATTCTAAAAATTAATTTTATATACAATACAATATTGTTATACATATATACTGTATTTCTGGACAGCTTTATTTGCTGTACACTCTTTGTTAACTTTTGATTGTCGCTTTTTCCCCTTAAACTTGTATGCCCGACTGGGCCCAGAATTGGATTTGTAAATAAATAAATATATTCTCGAAAGGGACGTTAAAACATAAAATCAATAAATCAAACATATTAAAAACGGCAATGGATGTTGTAGATGGTCAAGCTCTTACCTGCTCCACTTAAGATAACCACGTATAATTTTTTGAGAACGTCGACATTGAGATCTCTGAGAGCTCTGTATATAAGCAAGACAGCCACCGGAAGTGACAGAGCATACAACACCACCGAAACTGTTTCTATGGCTGCCACCCCAAGTAACCAGGCTGAAAGATCAGAACACTTTCTTCTTAATATAATTAATATACAATAATACAATACATTGTATTAGTGTATTGTAATAAAACAGAGTAATCTTTTATTTCCAACCAGGAGTTCCCACGAAAGGCAACGTGAACAATTAGATAATTGAGGGTCAGAATGGCCAGATTTAACATACAGACACAGAAAGGTAGATCTTTAAAAAAAAAACATTTTTTTTTTTAATTTTTGCAATTTCCTATTTTTGATCTTATAGAAAGAAATTGTGACTCTGAATTCGTAAATTTTCTTGAAAATTGAATGCGTACCATGTTCGCCAGAAAGATTTCGCGACGACAAAAAACATGCGTCATCTCTGCACGTGCGGGTCCACCAAAGTCCAAAAGACGAGCTGTCAACGGTTCCATTGGGAAACTTGTTCGACAAATTCCACCATTCTGTCGTACATAGTCCAATGATTTGGAACACAAAGCTGACAAAAGCTAGAAAGGAGAAGACCACATCCGCTGGATGCAGCATTGTCTCAACACTTACATCGGCCGGGGGTAACTGCTTCGAAAACCTGTCGTTTCTGAAGTCTACATTGAAATATCTAAAATCTTTGATTGACTGGTTGAAAAATTTACAATATTTGCAGTTGGAGTTTCAACGTCACGTGACAATATTATGTGTTCCTTTTATTGGGTCCACGTTATAGCTGTTATTTACAAGCTCTTGTCTAATATGGATAAGACAATGACCGTGTTATATCGGACACGGTCAAAGTTAATGTATACTTTAATAGCTAGTACTGTATACATATTGTCATTTTTACCAATCTAGACTACATGCACCCTGTGCATTGAAATAGTAGGATATTCAAACCACATATTTACTATGAATAACATGTAATTGTATTGAAATTTTGTTTGTGTACCTAGTCACGCGCTTTTAAAGTATATTTTCAATGTTCTTCATCTAAAGCAGTACTTGTAATCATTACAGGAATTCAGATGAAATGCTCGCCAGCAACAGAGGGAAAGTGTCTTAACAAAGACAGCCCCTTCGAAGGATGGACTGAACATAAATCAGTCAAACGTAATAATAGCATTAAGTTGGCGGGACACAACAAACGATAAATATTTGAATTTTGTCTCTGGATCTATACATGTATTTATACGTAATAAATAGTCCCCAGACTTCAGGCGTTACGCATGGCATTGAAAGCTGTAAATCTTTGGGAAGGGCGCACGCTTGTCAGGATGTATTTTATGGGAGGACTGCTGTCAAATATCGACAGATCAAAGATGTTTACGGCTGAAAAAGGAAAAACTAAAATTGAATTTATGAGTACTTGATGTAGAGAAGGAGTAATATTTCAACAAGATTTAGACCACTTCTGAGTCTTTGATGTCGTTTAAAGGTACAGCATAGATGACGTCATTAGCTTGACCAAGAGATAAATATTTATGTTGAGCCCATTATCATTTTAATCAGTGAAACCTTTAAAAATCATCATAACAATTTGACTGCCCTGTAATGTCACATCGTAATGTCCAAATGAATATCACATTTAAATAAAGCGACCAAGGTTGTTCGATGGATGTTGAAGTAAGCACTGAATGGATCACGTGATAAAAATACCGCCTGGTTTTCATCTTGAGCAGGCAAATGTTGGAGATACGTAAGACCAATGTTATTATGCCCCCCTTTGAAAAAGAGGGGGCATATTGTTTTGCAACTATCGGTCAGTCGGTCGGTAGGTAGACCATGTGTTGTCCGCTCAATATCTTTCGACCCCTTTGCTTGATAACAACCAAACTTGGTACAGGGGTTACCCCTGGAGAGTAGATGAGCCTTATTGATTTTCAGGTCACATGGTCAAAGGTCAAGGTCAAACTGCTGGTCTTTACCCCATGTGGTAGACCATGTGTTGTCCACTCAATAACTTTTGACCCCTATGCATGATAACTACCAAACTTGGTACAAGGGTTGCCCTTGGAGAGTAGATGATCCCTATTGACCTTCAGATCACATGGTCAAAGGTCAAGGTCAAACCTCTGGTCTTAAGCCCATGTGTTGTCCGCTCAATATCTTTTGACCCCTTTGCTTGATAATAGCCAAAATTGATACAGAGGCTTTCCTTAGAGAGTAGATGATCCCTATGGATTTTCAGGTCACGTGGTCAAAGGGCAAGGTCAAACTGCGGGTCTTAACCCCATGTGGTAGACCATGAGTTGTCCTCTCAATATCTTGAGAACCGTTCACTTGATTGTAGTGATATTTCATATGTGGGTTGGTTATATAAAAAAAAAGAGGACCCCTATTGTTTTTCAGGTCAAAAGGTTAAAGGTCAAGGGTCAATCTACTCTGGAAATAGGAATATACTGTCTGTTCAATATCTTGAGAACCCTTTGCTTGACAGACATCAAACTTGGTACACTGGTACATTATCAGGAGAAGATGACTACGGTACTAATGAATTTGAGGTCACATGGTCAAAGGTCAAGGCTCAAACTGGACATAGGAATATACTGTCCCTTCAATATCTTAAGAACCCTTTGCTTGACAGACATCAAACTTGGTACACTGGTACATCTGCAGGATTTGATGACCCCTGTTGATTTTTAGATCACATGGTCAATCCACTCTTGACATAGGAAGATATTGTCTGCTCAATATTTTGAATACTACTCTCAATTAAATGATGTGTGTGTGTATAACCCTTTTCAATTTTGCACCATGGGGGGCATATGTGTTTTACAAACATATCTTGTTTCTGATTAGGTTTGTTGCCGGTTGTCTACAGAAATTTGTCAATCACATGACTCATATTTTATGTAGTTAACATTCAAAAAGGAAGGTTTTGGACATCATATTCAGATGTTGTCAGGATGAGAATATAATAATGTTTAGAAGACCTTTTCAAATGATGCTAACGTTTGCAAATATACATTTATTTGAGAGCAGATTTACAAAAGTCCTTGCATGGCTTGTTTTCCAAACTATTGATACTTATATACTGCCATAAATTTATTCAATAAATATTGTTTAAACTAAACATTTATCCTTTATTCATATATTTTTAAGGGGCAGTGACCAAACGTTCATCACAATCCTTTCCAACCAGCAATGGTACTGCTAGGATACAACATTTGCATTTAGTTTCAATATATATTTTTGACGTCTGCATTTTAATGTTAAACAAAGACTGTCGATCTAGTTGACGTTACTACCAGAATTTTTATTTGTTTCAAACGTGAATAAAATTTCTTAGGTGTTTGGAAGACTGTTCGTCACTCCTCTCCCCTCTTTGTGTTTGGTCCTATCATTGCATTGTGCATCTCCGTTGTTCATAATGAAGGTGCACCACGTCTAAAATTAAACACGAGTATAAAATTTCCATTCGCCAAATGCCCAGGGTGACTTGGTTCCGGACGAAATAACAGAATCGCATCTTTGTGGGAGATACAGAGATATTTCGCAAAAATTAAGAATCTGTCAATCAATTTCTGAAACTTTAATCTGTAGATGTGTGATCCGTCAAACAATTCTAAGTTTTAAGGCAGTTTCGGGTTTTTTAATTTTTATATGTTAGTTCATCGTCGGAAACGCATGGCTGATTACGCTTTGAAGCATAATCAGCCGTGGGTTTCCGACGATGATGTTAGTTTTGCAATATAAAAAAAATGAATACATGTATTCTAACACGTTTTGTATGTTAGTTACGTTTAGATATCTAAATCTCGTATTTGTAAAATTGAATTGATATCATAACTCTGAATAAATATTTAAAACAAAACATGACAAAATTTAAGTTTTAATTCTAAAATCAGTTTCATTTTCTATAGTTTTGAATGTCGCCAAAAGTTCTAAATATTTTTGGTAAGGAATTTACAATCTCATGTCAAAGATTTTTAAAAGAGTTTCAAATGCATATATCAATTTGATTTTAAACTCCTAATTCAAATATCCAAAATTTCAATGACGGGTGACGATAACGGCAGTGATCGATCTTCAGCAGAGTCTGTCATCAACATGTGACATCCCCATATCCAGGATGAGTATCGAGTATGTCCATTGTATATATATGAGCATTATCCTTGTGTACACACGTTCTTTACATTATATTTGTGTACTAGAACTCCATTCTGTATTATATTGTGATTTGAATCATAAATATTGAATGTTATGCCCGTTTGGGCCTCAATTTGAAATAAATAAATCATATCGTAACTCCTATAAGGAATACAAAATAAAGAGTTGGACAAACACGGACCCCTGGACACACCAGTACAAGTACATGTAGGTATGTGGAGATACATGTATCAGTAATTCAAGAAAACAGGAACTTTCAATTTCAGGAGATAAAATATTGCGCCATGGAAGTCATCATTTGAACGGGAAAAGTGACAGTTTTCATTTTGGAATTTTTATACCTAGATGGTAAGCAACGCAAAATTCAGTTAGTTTAACAGTCAAATTTATGGCAAGCCCTTTTACTATTTATTGGAGAGATATTCGGTACCTCTTAATTCTAAGAGATATATCTTTAAAAAAGAGATATCTCTTTCACTTAGAGAGATATCTCTTATTTTTAAAGACATTTCTTACACTTAGGGAGACATACATCTCTTTCACTTAGAGAGCTATTTCTTTCACTTTGAGAGATATCCCTTTCACTTAGAGATATCTCTTTAATTTTAAGAGATATCTCTCAAAAAGATATCTCCCAAGCGTAAAGAGATATCTCTTTTGTTTAAAGAAATTTATTTTTGGTTAAAGAGATATCTCCCTAGTGTAAAAAGATCTCTAACTTACAGAGATATCTCTACAACCAATAGAGATATCTCTTTAGTGTAAAGAGATATTTCTCTTATTGAAAGAGATATCTTATTTTACGAATGAATAGTAAAAGGGCTTGCCATACAAATCACTTATACGGTATTTGAAGCGAACAGCAGCGTCGCCTAAGTGCAACCGGCCGAAGCTTAAAAATAAACCATAAATGAATTATGAAGGACTGCTCCGAGATTCGGTTACAGTCGAAATATTCAGCCGAGATTTAGGTGCCTGTTCTGTGTGTTTGTGCATGTAAATATAGAAAATTTGCAGAAATGGGTTTAAATCCCGTCTTGTCTCCTATCATAACTTCATATGACGTGTAACGATATAGTTACATGTACCTTACTTTATTATTAAGGTAACCAATCGATATCTTGTTACAGAGTCACGTGTCTGTAATTTGTATGAGTTTCAAATTCACTGTTCTGATGCGATGGTTCAACATTTTAAAAATATCTTTTGAAGTCTATACATTTAGCATCATTACCCACACTAAAGTTCTGTACAAATATAATGTCCAAGTCAACAAAAATTCGATAGCTCATCTCATTATGTACTAATTCGCAAAAGGAAAAACAACATGATCAGTCTCCAAGAGAGAGAGAGAGAGAGAGAGAGAGAGAGAGAGAGAGAGAGAAGTCTTATTGAATGTACTAAACAGAAGACCACTGTCAATGATGTTGAAGTACCATAATAATGCATTTACAGTATGTGATATTTTTGTCGCGAGGGAACTGTTGGCTTTTGTTCTCTCTGACAGAGTATGTCGTTGAATGCAAGTATTTTTGATTTCCGTCAAATATTCAAGATGTCGAGCCATCTTCAAGCTTAATGAGCAAAATATCCCCAAAACCACCATTCTAGTATGTGAAAACAAAAGAATAAAACTTCTTTCACTTATCTACAGCATGTACATACAAATTTTTCAACATGCGAATATTTTGTTTCAGTACATATGTATTTATCATTTTTATGTGTAAAACTTTTACGCAATACATAAATATATACACTGTGCATGCATATATATCAATGACAGAATTTGTGATATTAAAGCAACTAATTGCCGATCATTAATTTTGGATTGGATCTGCAAATTCTGAAATGAGTAAAGGACATCGAGTATAGTTAAACACATGACTACTGTTTGTGACTATACTGATGTTTTAACAGTAGTAGTAGTTTTAGCCTGCGTGCTAATAGAACGCTCCAGGAAGAAGTCTTTTGGCGGAGCTTCTTTTAAGTCCATATTTATTATCAGTCCAACGGCAACGATGTTTGACATCAAAAAGGTGAAAGATAAAAACATGATCGGGAGAGTGTGGGGTCGGAGTATCCGGTCTCTGTTAGGGTAGTAAAAAATGGCTGAGAAACCCGACGTTAGGTTCTTCACGCGGTCCATGACCACGCAATTGGCGATGAAAAACAGCAAACCTACAAAACGAAGAAAAAACATTAAATAAGCTTCTTAAAACAACACTGCACGAACATCGCATACATCACCCTCATAGATCCTGTATTCACACCCCACACCCCAAACTTAAGCAAAAGACCATTCTCCAAAAGCATGGCTATATATACAAGATTTCTCAACTTCATCACTCAGAAGATCCGAAAATTTTAGAATTAACCTTTTCTTACTAACCTTCCAACATAATAACTACGAGTGGGAGAGAGAAAAAGAGAGGGGGACAGAAGAATAACAACAGAACAAAAAATACACCCCAAAAATAAACTCATAAAACCAAAGCAGTAGTTTCTGACTAGAGTGATTAGAAGGCGTATTGCGAATGAGATCCACCTGGTGTACAGTTAGAAAACAAAGTTCGTTTGAGTGTATGAACTGCAACGCTGCACGTCGGTATGCTTCACGAAGCACGTTATATTTGCACTCCATGAAAGGTATACTAGCGTGAAGCGTTGCAGTTCATACCCGCATGTACTTTCAGAAATGTCGGGATTACTGGCCGTTGTGATAGAATAACTATATCTATCTGTATTCATACGCGCATTGTTCACAACGCGTTCATGAGGAAATGACCAACACCGCAATTTGTAGAGATATCAAAGGCAAAAACACTGGAAATGTAAATATAGACAATCAGTCGAAGAGGACTTCTGATATTTTTGAGAATTCAAAGAGGGACTTTGTGCAAGCAGACTTACATGTACTAGTAAGCGTGATTTATTCAGGGTCACACTGTTCAAAAGCTGACAATCACTGGACCGTTTAACCTCCCCTGCATCAGTATTGACTCTAACAAAACTGATGCTTGGCGGCACTTGATTTCTCTCTCGTTATAACCAATATTTAAAATTCTGCAGTCATTTTACATCCGTATCTCTACTGCAAAAACATTTCTATAGTGGCGTTGCAGTCGATGGCCGAACATTGGGGAAAGCACAGAAGGGTGGGCGTCACGCGGTCCAGTGATCGAGGACCTGTGATTCCAATGTCTTTAAAGATTTGCCATAATTTCATCTTAATTCACCATACACAATGATGGCTATACCGAATGCACCTTCAGTTGCCAACTTTGTTGCCTATAGTTCTCACCGTGTTATACTTTACACGGCCACCAATTAACTTCACTACATGAAGAAACATACACGTGAAGATACGCAGATAATTACCAAGTATAGACTACATTTCATCGGTCAATAGCCTCAGTCAATTGTAACTGTTATTGTTCTCTCATGTCGACATACAAGTATGCAGTAGGCGATAACTTGTAACGTTTTAAAGAAAAGTATTGAGACAATGTCAATATTATACAATTATTGACAATTTTGAGATCAATATTATAAAACTATTAACATTTTCTTGGTCAATACGATGACTTAGCTACATGCACAGTACAATATTCACCAAGCCCGGTCAATAATTGTCTTATTATCTGAATGAAACATCCAGATCCTACGAAATGATACCTGGTCGGCCATCTTTGTTTACAGTTATAGTGCATTACCTAACCCAACGTGATTGTATAGAACCGCCAGTTTTTGTTTACTATGTGGTTGAACGATTTAAAACATTGAAACCGGTTACTAAAGAGCGATACTTGGTTGGTCATCTTTGTTTCTAGCTATACAGTACACGACCTAGTCGAAAGTAGCAGGATGCGCGTGCTTTGATTTGACAACCAAAAATAATAACCAATCTTATATACTTGAAAATTCCCAAATTATTTTTGTCCAATGTTATAAGAATAATTTGTTTTATTATATGATTGAATAATTCCTAGCTCTCTAATTGACTGAGATCCAACAATGTAGAATTCATACTACGTTATGTTTACCTGCACGTGACCTTCCAGGTGAACATAAGGAAATATTTTTTCCACATAGGACCAAAAATAGGTCGTTGAAACTTACAATTAAAGCAAAGAACAATCTTGAAGGTTTTTTTAATCATTTAATCATATAATAAAACAATTCGAAGTACAATATTCACCTCGCCCTTCGGGCTCGGTGAATATTGTACTCCTCAGGTGTCTAGATCATCGTATTGACCTCAAAAACAGCAATAATTGTATAATATTTACCTCGATGGTGATCTATGAATAAAAGGTTCTATTCTAATTTTGTTTTGTTTATGGATTTTTGTTTTGTTTAATCTCAACCAAAGTTTCTGAATCATTGAACACATGATAATTTTAAGCATTCATGTATATTTTTACACTGTTGTCATTATACAAACACGAAACAATGTGCAGTAAAGTTATCATAACGCTATTCAATTTACAGTGTGCTGTAAAGTTATCATAACGCTATTCAATTTACAGTGTGCTGTAAAGTTATCATAACGCTATTCAATTTACAGTGTGCTGTAAAGTTATCATAACGCTATTCAATTTACAGTGTGCAGTAAAGTTATCATAACGCTATTAAATTTACAGTGTGCAGTAAAGTTATCATAACGCTATTCAATTTACAGTGTGCTGTAAAGTTATCATAACGCTATTCAATTTACAGTGTGCTGTAAAGTTATCATGAAAGGTGAAGATAACGAACAATGATCAATCTCGTAACCCCCTGCAAGCAATACAAAATAGAAAGTTGGGCAAACACGGACCCCTGGATATACCAGAGGCGGGATCAGGTGCCTAGGAGAAGTAAGCATTTCCTGTCAACAGGTCACACCCGCCGTGAGTCTTATATCTTGGTCAGGTAAACGGAGTTATCTGTAGTCAAAATCAGTGTGCCAAGAACGGTCTAACAATCCGCATAATAAACGAACTCGTTTAGTCAAATCCGTAGTCAAAATCAGTGCCTATCAATTGGTATGAAACAAGTCAAACAGCATTTGACCCAATGATAGGTTGTATTGGTAAACTAGATTGTTATAACGACCATAGAATTTCCAAAATGCCGACTTTAAACGAGACTGTTGAAACCCCTGCACCATCAACTTTGTCATTAACCTGCCTCGATTTAAACTGATCATAAGCAGAACAAGCTCTTGCGTATCGAATCAGTTGAGAGATATAAACACCATATACAGGTGATAATGGAATATTGCTACATATTATTTATTAAATATGAAAAGCTGATGATGTCGAAGCTGAAATTATCCCGTTTATCATGTAGTGCTATTCAATTTACGGTTTCCAGTAGTTATCATGTCATGCTATTCAATTTGTCTGCAGTGAAGTATTCAATTTACAGTGTGCAAGTTATGCTATTCAATATGTCTGCATCTCGTTCTGTGTCATAATTAGTACAATTCATGTAAAAAAAAAAAATCATTCGTTGGTTAGATAACACACTTCGATATATACAATAAGCTAGCGTTTGTAGACTGATACCCACCGGCTATAAACACCACGGCTCCTGCAAACTTCTTAACTGTTTGACTTTTCTTCTTGAGATATACTAATAGTATCAGGAGACCTAGACCGAGGAGGGCTGTCGCAAAGGCAGAAATTATTCGTACAAACTTCACCCAACCTGTATTGAATATAAACAAAATTCTTAGTTGGTATATACCCATGATTAATTTTGTCTTCAATGCGAATATCCAACGATGTTTTGGATCCACCTACATATATTCGCATCCCCACTTTGATGTAAAAATAATACTACTTTTAAGAGATGCCATAATGTTATAAAGAGCTTTGCAAATGGACAGTGACAGATGTCCCTCCTCTGCACGTGAAAGAATAAATGCTTTCGTTGTGTAACAACACTCTTATGAAGTTATAATAAAAAGAAACAAGTTATATAAAATACAAGGGATAAATGTATAAAAAGTAAAACCAATACAGATCATTTACTTCCCTTTTTTCTCTACATATATTCCATTGTTTTTCTACATATATTCCATTGTTTTTACTCATATATTCCAATGTTGTTGTTTTTTTGCCCTCATAATACAAACAACCTAGATTTCCTTAACTGAATCCAAATTTGAAATACCGTTATTGTCTGCGTCGTCTTGGAAACAGGCGTAGGTCGACACATTGCCCACACCGATTAAAGTTGAACCGCACGTAACACTGGCCCAGAGCCCAAGGTCAACGGTCGTTGATGACGTCACCTCCATCTCCCACCAGCAATCCAACAAAATACCCAGCAATGCAAAAATAATGGCCACCACAGAAACGACAGCCATTATTTTATCTTTGAAGTACGTATTCATTCTTTTGGAGGGCATTTTGTTGATTTTCTTTTCACGTGAAATCCTGTCTGAATGAAGTGCAAACTCAATGTGTAATAAGGAACATGGAAAGCAGGAACACGCAAAAGGAAGGAAGCGATTTGTCACCAACTCTTAAGTACATGTGTAGCTATTAGTGGTGTGTTCACAACATAGTGTAAGAAAGGAAGAGGGGGATTAAAGTTTCTGTGTCGGTCTGTCCGCGCATGATAGACAACACAAAAAGCTGCAAAGTTATACTTAAAATGATACAAGCTTTTGTCCCCCAAAAAACCCCGATATAAATAGGAGGAATTGACATGAAATGAACAACAGCTGTTGGGAATCATAAGGTGTGAATCAATCCTCAAATAGAACATCTTTATCCTTCTTGTCGTGATGTCTGTCGTGGGGAGCTTTAATTATTTTGTCCTTAAATCAAAATTAAGGACCTCCCCACTTTAGCTGTGACACAGGCCTCCGATGACTTAGTAAAACATTAAAGTTTGAATTATGCAATCTACAATGCCCTAAGATGTTCATTAATACCTTAACATAGAGGCTTGACATTTTATTTTCTGAAAAGTTCGCTAACATTAAGAGCTATGCCGTGTTTTGAAATTGTCTGTTTTTGTTTAAATTCCTATTGATATTCATCTAGAGTGACCAGTTTTTAAAACCTTTGTTTATATCGAACTCAATGTTGTTCAGATTTCTCTTTTCTATTACAACACCTTTTTGCAATAGAGAAAATTATACCCAAAAGGCAAGACTGGACAATCTTGTGCTGGTCATGAAATTCATAAAAATAAATACAACAAAAATCTGCAAAAACTACATGTTTTCTCTTTACCTTCATTGACCTCGGGTAGTTGTTTTCAGGCTAAAACTTAGTTTTATACCCCTTCTTTCCAATATCCCATGGGAAAAGGACTGTACACTGTGCACTTACTTGAGATACATCAGTGTTTAATATATATCAAAAAGTATAATAGATAAATCAATTTTTCTTTGAAAAGAGGGATGGTAAAAAGGGACCACAGACTACAGCTAAAGTGGAGAGGTCCTTTACTAACAGATATAATAGATTATGTTTCATTAGATATATTTAAATCTATCATAAGCATCTGCACGTGAAACGAACAGCAATTTCAAACCTTCCACCAAGCACACAATTTCACGTTGAAACTAAGGTGGAGCATCTTTTCGACGTTTGCTTTTTAAATTGAACTTAAGCCGGTTACCCATGGATGCTTCTCATTGATTTTCTCCATCATCACATCACAACTTGTAATATAGCGGTGTTTAATGTGTATGCTGTTGTCTTCACTATTTCAAAGTATCTAGACTTTTTTGGAGACAGCAGATACGGATCTAGAGGGATTAGGGGGGTTGTAAACTTCTCTCTACACCCTACACTCCGTTTTGGTTGAAATTTTTTGCTATAATTAACAAAGAAGGTAATTTTTGTCTATTTGGGACCCCCCCCTTTTTTTTATGGACGGGAACGGTACAAACTTAGGTCGCATCTCGTGTGTAAAATTTCTGGATCCGCTTCGGATCGTAAACCGTGTAACTTAAAGTTCAGCATGACATGGGAAATTGAAAAAATTGAATACAATACAACATAGAATCCACGAAATATTTCTTTGCACATTAAAAAAGGGAGTGGATCAAACTCAAAGGGAGTTTGGGTCCGTCAGGTGCCCTGTGGCTGTTTTTTGATAATTTGAAAATAAACTTGAAATTTTGGCACACACTCATATAAATCATCAATTTTACCTCAAAATAATAATGATGATATTAATAATAAAAAAGATTTTACAGTAACATATAAAATATAAATCGGATTACCAAAGAGATACACGAACGACTTAACAACATAAAAGGACATTTCGACACCTTTGTTGTACGACCTGATTTTTATTTACAAAAAATCGGAAATGGCGAAACATGATTGTGAATCAACAGTTGTTTGTGTAAAAAATAAATGGGAGCGAGGAACGTAGATCCAATACGTGTGAGTATGCAAAATGGAATTTAAAGATATGGGTTGATTTTTTTACCATGGTATTTGTGTCAGCATCTTTAGTGATTGCAATATATAAACGTGTCGTCACTTCGTTCTACGTGTTGCCTCTCGGTTTTCACTTTATTAAACGTCCGCATTTGTTTCTATTTATAAATCATACAACATAGTCGTTCCATGGAAATTGCGCCACATGAAAACATGTAGACGAATTTTAGAATTGATTTACGGCGAAGATTAGGTTTATCAGTCTGGGAGATTCTCGGTTTGGCAGGCGACTGAAATGGTTTTATCCTATACTGAGTTGTAAAAGCATGTAAAGTGTTTTAAAAAGTAAAAGAATCTGGAATCTAGATACTAACGTAGTTATATAAGTGTACAATAAATTTCGGAAGTTCCCTATGATAATTTTTTACATTCATTAAACATTGTGAAATTACACTGTACAAGCGATATTGATGACATGAAATTTAATCATTAATTTCTCAATTCTATCTTGAAGTAGAAACTCTGGATAAACTTTGCTCAGTATTGAGTTAATTTCCATTAACTAATACAGATGCAAAAACTATATTTCAATATTCCCTGAAATTTCACCCTTGATTTAATATCAATAACTTGATGTGCCATTTCTATTTATTATCTTATGGGCGTTGGTGTATTTTTTTTCCTGCTGGATTACATGAATTACATCCCTGTTCATAATTAGATCTTTGATTCAAGAATCACAACATGTAAACTAAATGATTATAGTGAGGGTAAAGATCCCTTTCATCAATGTGTGAATTTATGAATATATGTAAATAAATCAGTAATTGGAGGTCATATTTTTGCACATTAATGTAACTTCTGTGTTCTTTATATTTCACTTTCAAAGTCAACTCATTATTCCATTCTTCTATAAATTCAGTTGAGTACACTTATATGGAATTTTGGTAACAGGATTTAGTCGACATGGAGATGCGATTTCAGAACCAGATGATGAATGTTTGGAGGAGACATCGCATACGCCATGCACAAGATATTTTTCCAGTTCGTCCAGCAGAACCAGGAAAGCCGCGTTATGAAAGGGTCATGGTGGATGGTGATGTTGTAAGGTACAGTCATCCATCATGTTTTGAGTGTGTCAATATATTTTTTTTAAAGCTTGCATTACTAGTTAAAGGTGAAAAAGATAGGGATTCATATAACATGTACTTATCTTCATATTTGTTGCTCAGAAAAAAAGCTGATGATGAGATAAATATAAATTGAAAATACACTTAGAATGAACCTTAACATAACTATTTATTATTTGATGTGATTTTTGTAAATTTTCAGCTATCTAGCAAACCCACACAATCAAGTGGGAATATACATTGCCTCTGATCCCCTATCCTCAGAAGATTATTATTTTGAAGTTGAAATCCTAGACAGTGGAAACTTAGCAACTATAGGTGAGAGCTCTATCGCATGTTTCTATATAGCATGTTTCTATATAGCATGTTTCTATATAGCATGTTTCTATATAGCATGTTTCTATATAGCATGTTTCTATATAGCATGTTTCTATATAGCATGTTTCTATATAGCATGTTTCTATATAGCGCATGTTTCTATATAGCATGTTTCTATATAGCATGTTTCTATATAGCATGTTTCTATATAGCATGTTTCTATATAGCATGTTTCTATATAGCATGTTTCTATATAGCATGTTTCTATATAGCATGTTTCTATATAGCGCATGTTTCTATATAGCATGTTTCTATATAGCATGTTTCTATATAGCATGTTTCTATATAGCATGTTTCTATATAGCATGTTTCTATATAGCATGTTTCTATATAGGTTTCATAAGGAGTATAAAGTGTATCATGCATTTATATTTGTCAGAGAGAGAGAGAGAGAGAGAGAGAGAGCAAAAAAAATTCTAATCTTAAATTCATTGTTACACGTGCAGGTGTTGGTCTGGTACCTCAGAGGTATCCAACAGACTCCCAGCCTGGGTGGAGAGCCTTCTCTGTGGGTTACCATGCAGATGATGGAAAGTAAGTTGACATAATGTAATCAGCTGATATAGAGAATATGTTTCACCTGTGTTGTCATTGATAGAAAACAGGAATTTTCATTGGATGTTAAAGACATGAGGAGTAATTTTCATGGTATGATTGAAGGAACCAAGAATGACAAAATCTATTTTAAGACCTTGGCAGCAAACCAGAATTATTTCGGAATTTACCCCAAACCATGAAATTTTAATAATGAATAAAGATTTTCATATTTGAGCTCAATATTTTATTAGTGCTTTTGCTTCACCCCCAAAGTCGCTAAAATTTTAATCCTGCTAAAATAATTGCATGGACAGTAAGTGAAACTATGTTTTGGCTTTTTCAGATTGTACAAAGCCAATGGATTTGGTAAACCTTTTGGTCCCAAGTCCCAGGCTGGGGATAGAATAGGTTGTGGAATCAAATTTCCAAAGCCCAATGCTGACCAGGAAAACCCCGCAGCTCAGAACATGGCCAAGGTCTTCTTCACACACAATGGGAAAGAGGTATCAAATTTTCATTCCTGAGTGAGATTTCATGATTTGACTTAAGGAGGTATGCTACACCAGAGAAATTTGATATGGATGAAAAGTATAGGATATGTACAACAATATTTTGTAATAGAAAATTTTCAAATTTACTTGATTTAGTCAAAAATTGCAGTTTTAGTTGAAAGCAATCTAAAAAAAAAAAAAAACCCTACTGGAATTGAACCTGCGATCTACAGATCAGCAGATGGTGTTCTAACCTACTGAGCTACTCAGCTAGGCAATAAGATTTTGAAATGAATAGACAAATATTGCTGATGTTTATATTTTCATCCATGTTTTAAAAGGAAGTCAGCCATTGTGAGGATGTAGAGTACCTCCTTAAGTAAAAAGTGTTCACTTGGACATGTATTAATGATAATAGATCTAGAAGTATGAAATTGTGCATGCTTCTTTTTAGCATATGGTGAAACTTGTGTGAAGCAATGCAATAAGTATAAACATTTTCCATGATTTCAATGTTAGATGTATACATGTATCAACTTTATGGATGTTGTTGATAACTTGTATATTTACAATATTAGAGGTGTACATGTATGAACTTTATGAATGTTTGTGATTTATATTTAAAATTTTAGGTTGGCATTGTCATGACAATGTTACCACCAGACGGGAACCTCTACCCCGCAGTAGGTATGCACTCCGAGGGAGAGGAGGTCAAGGTCATGCTTGACGCAGAGTGGCACTACGAGGATCTGGAGTTAATGGCGGTGGATGATGGGGAGGATGATTGGTCTCGTCTCCATGATGTCAAACTCAACGGCACGGTAAGGCCCTACCTTGAAAGGTTTTCAGATGGAAGTGCTGATAGTGGCACTGTAAGGCCCAAACTTTACACATAATCAGATGCAGGTGCTGGCATCGCCGCGAACCACGGCTGAAATGTATGCTCCTCTCCCCTTTCATCTGTGGCTCTCTGCATGCCAATTTCTTCGTTTTCATAAATATGCTGTGGCTTGCGACGATGAGGTGCTGGTAGATAAGTGGTTATTGGTAGTCACTTGGACAGAGGCAATAAATTTATCTACAGAAAACATGCAAATAAATTCAGTTACATACTTTTAAATGTACCTATATAGATTAGTACAATCTGACTGAATAATTACAAATGAGTGCTACTATGTTATATGATAATGGATAAATAGAAATCATGATTTAACGTAAGCTATGCATTATCGCTCTCGTGATGTTGTGAATCTGCATACAGTTATGATATCATGATGGACTATATAATTGTGTATACACCTGTAGGCTCTACCTTACCTGAAGCAGTAGCACTCGAATGCCTTATCTTGTTTATACAATGAAATGCTTTCTACGACTTCACAGATGTTGGAGTATTCTGGCAGAGGAAAAAGCATCCATGATGTAGGACTAGCTCAGGCCAGGTTTCCTCTAGATACCACGAATCATTACTACGAAATCGAAATTGTTGACCCTGGAGAAAACTGTTATATTGCTATAGGAATTGCTAGAAGGGTAAGTGTTCATCGTGTTCAACAGTTCTTAGAATTAGACTTAGAGAAAATCTAATGGGGCATTCATGCAGGAAAGTGAACCAAGCTTAAGAATTCATGCATATGCAGAAAAACTAACAGTCTTTTTTTCTTATTAATAGAATTATCCGAAAAATCGACATCCTGGGTGGAACAAAGGCTCAGTAGCTTATCATGCAGGCGAGTATGCTCCCTTCTGTTTGTATCTGTATCCATGTCAAGATCCTTCATAATATAGCCCTCACATCTTGGGAATTTTTTTTGGATATTTTCAAATTCATATACATCACAAATCCTTTACGAAAAAAAATTCTAAAAAATCAAAAGGTATGTACATATTTATTCTCATCAATGTCAGATTTTATAGTAGAGGTAAATTTCAATGACAAGTAAGATTTTAAACCAAAAGACCATGATGTATCACAATATTATGAAATACCAATAGAAAACAGAAACAAAAATATGATTATTACATGCCTGTATATGTGTGCAAATATTCAAATATAAATATACAAAAAATCATTTTAATATCAGAAGGGTCTTCATTGAAATAAGTGTAAGAATGACAAATGTAAAGCAATAACAATGTAGACATGATTTATATGTATTTACATTTTAGAATATTTCCATGCCAAGATCATCTTCAAAGCTAAATAAAGAGGGGTTTCAGATTTACTTTATTTTTGGTTATTTTCTTGTGTTGCTTTTGTAGATGATGGTAAAATATTTGTTGGCTCTGGGGTGGGTGAGCCATTTGGTCCCAAATGTCATAAAGGTAATATACAGAAATACAGCAATACATAATAGAACATTTATTCATCTTTGTCTTGAAATATACATTTTTTTTTGTGAAGTCATTTAATTGTTTCTGTTAACAGTTTATTAACTTTCTATGCAGATTTTAAACTTCAGTTTTAGTCATATACATGTACAGTAAAATATGCCTACAGCAAAGTGATGGAGACTAAATATTTTGATTCATTATGAACACATTTTGTTACATTATCCAATAAGTTCATATTATGTTTTAAAACTACAGAGAATGAAAATAACTTTGCTGTAATATGAATTAATTTTAAGCATTTTTGTTGTAACCATGTTTTACTGTACATGCAGTGTACCACATAACATAATGTGCAGCTTTTATGATGTTCATAAGGAAAATACATTGTATTTGCTACTGCAACCTCACTTTGAAAGATAAAAAATGTGAAATAGAAGTTTGAGTCCATCTCTAGTCATTTGTATTTCTCAAGATAACTGTGTACAGTATAGAATACCGTATATAATGGGTATTTTCTGCAGTTGTCCATTTTTGCAGATGGGAAAAATCCACAAAAATTACAATCGTAAAATATATATATCATATGCTCATAGGTACATGTAGGTATAATGAAACCACAGAAATTGGAAACGCATGATATAATTTGCTACTATTTACAGATCATATTGCAAAAATTTCTAAGCACAGAAAATACCCGTAATACGGTATGTTGATAAGCTTTTAAAAAGAAATCTCGGGCATTTCATCATTCTCATTCGATTGCAGGTGATATCATGGGTTGTGGAATCCTGTTCCCTAATGACTATGACAGTGAAGCAGACAGCGATCAGTCTCCGGATGATCCGGATGTCAGTAATCGAGAACTGGATCTGGATGAATATCCCTCAGACTCGGACTCCGAGGATGAGAACATGTGGTGGAGACACGGCAACGATGAACAGGGAACCAAAGTACAGGTAGGACTCTCGAGTTTAAGTGGTTTTACAGGTAGGACTCGTGTGTTGTGCGTTCAGTCATTTGTATTGTCCATTTTATTGTGTTAGAGTGTATATTATCACTAATGAACATTATATCTTTGAAGCCCTCAGTGATGGTGACTTAGATAGCATGGATGTACATGCAGCTATAGAACTCTGTTGTTTATAAGTTGCCTACTATAGAATATGATCTAAATGTTTCTACAAACTTGATTTCTTGATTTCCAGGTATTTTTCACAAGAAATGGAAAAATCGTAGGTACGAAACAGGTTTCTATACCAAAAGGTGGATTTTTCCCGACAGTTGGAATGCTTAGTAGCTGTGAAAAGGTGCGAGTGGACTTGCATCCTTTGACAGGATGACCTATGTAATCTTTAGGCTTTTTCCCTACAAGTATTTCATAGTTGATATATTCCAATAGCTTAAGTAAGTCCCACAGAACACAATGCAATGGAAACTTGACACTTTTGCCAACCTTTGTTCACGGAATACTGGCAATATTCTGCACTCAGTGACAAGAAGGGAATTTTCATGGTTGGCAGTAGATTTGCCACGAATAAAGAGAAATCAGGATTTTGACCAAATTCAAAGGAAAAGTGTAGTTTTTCTGATCAAAACATGTTAGTATGTCTCAACTGACAAAGAGCTACATTCCGTACCATGGAGGGATAATTACAAAACAGGGTTTGGTTTTATATTTTGTCTGGAATTATGGTAAATTCAAGTTTAAACAATATCAACAATTCAGTATTTCTAATACAGGATAATGTTGGGGGGTGGGGGGTGGGGGGCTTAAAAAACCTGTAATTTGTGAACTCATAATGTTTGGTCATTATGCGAGTCTTTTGAAAGCTACTCATATTTTTTTTCTTAAGTAAGAATTGTATTGATCGGTTCATTCTTTCATTAGGAAGGGAAGGGCGACGGGGAGCGCTTACTTACTTTCTGCCCATTAAGCTCTCTGGCATGTAGGGCAGCAACGAAGTCTCTCCATCCCTGTCTGTCGGTTGCCTTCTTTTGCAGAGTTCCCCAGGTTTGATGGTAAGATTTCATATCTGCTTCTACTGTTTGTCTCCATGTTATCGTAGACCTTCCTCTCTTTCATTTCCCCTCAGGTGTCCAAAACAGGGCTGTTCTTGAGATGTTATCATGGTCTTTACGAAGGACATGGCCTATCCATTTCCATCGTCTCTTTGTTATGATCATGGCCATGTTTTCTTGTTGACATCTGTTGAGAAGGTCTTCATTTGATATCTTCTGTGGCCAGAAGATTCTTAAGACGGTGAGCGCAGTGGAATTTTTTTTATTCAATTTTTTTTTTTAATTTCACATTTGAATTGCACTATTGCCTGAATAATATTGAATAAGCACACATTTAAGACTGTGCCACACTTTGTGCCAAAAAGTGCCATCCAATTTTTGTTTTGTTTTCAAAATCCATGTTAGCTTTTGCTAAAACAGGCATAGTGTGTGCAGGATGTCTGTTTGTTCTTCAACTGATTTCGAGTGATAATGAATTTTTGATTGAGTATAAAGTGGTAAGTGTTTTAAACATGTTTTAAACATTGAGATGGATATCCAGGGACTGTTCCATTGAGTATGTTAACTTTCATTTTGAAGCAGTCTTTACTACAAAATCCAACATATCGGGAACAGTAGCACTGCAGATATCAATGATATCAAGATGGACTTGATACTAAATGAGCTGTGATATCCCTATTACATATTTTATTAACATGTTTGTAGTTTTTTGAAAGAGCGGACTCATTTCTGAATTTATATCCCATTTGATTGAAACAGGTTTGAATGTATTATGCATTTTTTTGGTTGTTCTTGAGGTAATGAAATATTTTTGTCTTAGCTGTCCTGTTTTTATCATGTTTTTGTGTTACTGATGATTTTTTTGGTAACAAATACGAATGTTGTTGAATACAGTTTGAAAGGTGACGTTTTGCTGTTCTTCTGTCACTACAGTGAATTATTTTTATTTTTTTTTGTTCATTGACACACAAGGTTAGGATAGATCTTAAGGGTAATTGGTATACTGGCATGATGAAACATATTATCATCTATTGGAAAAAAAGATATATTTCCTTCAATTACAGGCTTTCAAATGGGCCCTTATTTTTCTACAACAGCCCTTATTTGAGCTTTAGAATCCTAAAAAAGCCCTAATTTTTTGTTAAAATTCCTACATTTTCAAATTTTGAAAGTTTAAATAAATTTGACATAAAGTAAGTGTTGGAATTTATTAAATTTAGTCTTAGTATACTTTCAGAAAATGAATATGTTGATTAAATGTACATCTCAGAAGACATCTTGATGGTTATCAGCTATATTCAGCATTGATTGTGAGCCATGGGAGTCCACCTGGTTTGTGCTGAATATGGCTGTTGATGACCACTGGTATGATATTCTGAGTGGGTAGTTAGTTTTTGTATTATTGTTCTTGCAAATGGTGAGTAAAACATTTTTTCTTTCCTATTGATTTGTAAATTTAACCCTTATTTTTGTCTAAAAAGCCCTAAAAAAGGCCCTTATTTTTTGATAATTTTGCCCTAAAAACGGCCCTTATTTTTTGCAAAATGTCACTTGAAAGCCTGCAATTATTTTGGGACAAATACCTCTACTTTTTATACCGATTGATTGCTGATACATATACCGGTATGATAATTTAATTTATAGAATAAGTAATCTAGGTCCTTCCTATTAATTACACTTCCTGTTAGTTATACTTTCTGTTGTTAAACACAGATTTTATTAGACTCCTATTAGGAAGTGGAATTAACATTCTCATGCATGTATTTTGAGTTGCCAATTGACATAAACAGGGTTAGTATCCCCTAGCAACAGAATTAGCTGGGACAATGTTGTGTTTGTATGTGAGGGTGAGAGCTTACATAATGCTGATAGAAAAATTATCTCCGATATTTTCAGAAGAGATCTGATTTGCAATTTACCGTACTCCATATTTAAAAACTTTAGGGCTGAAGTAAAACTGCTAGTTCTACAGTTGAGCTTTGGTGTCTGGAACATCGATATCTCGAATGCCATGGATATGTCAAAGTGATTCAGAAGTCCCAACCATTTATTCTTTAAGTATTTTACCCTCGATATCTCGAATGCCATGGATATGTCAAAGTGATTCAGAAGTCCCAACCATTTATTCTTTAAGTATTTTACCCTCGATATCTCGAATCCATGGACATCTCAAAGTTTTTCTTGGTCCCGTCGAGTTTGAGATAATGAGGTTTGACTGTAGTGAAAATATCTACCCATTGTCATATACAACAGAAATGTAAAGTCAAAAAAGTGAAATAGAAGTGTTTAAAAAGTCATGATTATGCCTAATTGTGCATCGGCTTCAACTACTCTTAAGTTTTCAGTTTGCTAAACTATATTCTTTATTGTGCACATTTTAAGTCAAATTCTTGTTTACTCTTTACTGTCAGATTGTGTCATATTTGTGCATATATCAGTTCACATTGGTCTATAATATGATATGTGTAAATAAAAGTTACAAAACCTTGCATTGATGATTCGGAAAAAACAACTGAAAAAAACCCCAAAAACTTAAAAAACAAGCAGCCTGGCAGTATAAGATGCGAGTCTAGGTTATTTATTGGGGTTTTATTTGACGGCTTTCTCTAAACGAATGATGGAGAAGAATGTGATGGGTATTTGTAGGTATGATAATTTTCAGTTTTGACTTGCATGTACCAGTATGCAGGGTATACTCATTACCCAGTGTGAGTGGCATTGTTTCTGTTGTGTCTTGTTGTTACACATAATTTGTTGTTTGTTTCCACAAATATGTATATTATCGAAAAATAGTATTTTTCTAATTCAAATATTGTTAGTGTTTTGTGTTAGATTTTTAAATTTGAAAACAAAAATTTATATACATTATATATATGTAATAGAATTAAATAAATGGTGTAAGAATGTCCAGAAAATACACATTTTCATTATATATATATGTGTTATAAAAATAAATAAATGGTGTAAGAATGGCAAGAAAATAAACAGTTTCATTAGAAATCGTGTTATGGAGGACCAGGCCTCATTCCTTGCAATTTGTTAATTTTATAACTATAGTTGAACTTCGTTATCTTGAACATCAATATGTCGAAAACCATGTATATGTCAAAAACCATGGATATGGCGAAGTAAGTTGGAAGTCCCAACTACATTTTTAAATGTATTTTAACCCAAACATCTCAGATATTTTGGAAGTTTTTTCTCTGCCCCGTTGAGTTTGTTGAGATAACGAGGTTTGACTGTAATTGATTAAAAAACAATGAACTAGGATTGAATTTTTGGCTGTTACATGTATGCTAATGATAAAATGACCGCTCTGCTGATTAATGAGCCTTGGATTTGATGTCTCAAATATAATTTACAGTAATACCTTATGATCATGTATCAGGCAAAAAAGTGGGTTTTTCCCTCTTAAATAAACGCTATATTTTAGAATTGATAATGATTTTAAATCATTTTTGGTTGATGTTACCTCTGGTATTCTACAAGATTTAGAGATCATCTACTATATAGTACAAGATTATGTAACACCAATAATTATCATGTGGGTTTGTTGAAGTTAGAAATATAAGGTACCATCGTATCATTCTCAGTTTAAGTTCATCATTTACTTGTTTTATATGATGGCAGTTTGGATCAATGTGTAATTTTATTATGAGACTTCATTACATGTACAGTATTATATATATTATTTATTCATGTTATATGTATCCCTTTTGTCGTGTGGAGACTGGAAGACTGAAGTTTATTGGGTAGCATGTTCAAAGATGTCATACAAGTTACGGTTGTTATGCCATTTGAAGTGAATAAAATGCTTCCTGCTTTTTGGAATGATTGTTTTCTTTATTTCAATGCATGTTCATAGGAATTAAATTCAAATATCCTCTCAAAACTCCTGTTGGAATCATGGGATGGGTCTCGGTGAAAGCGTGTCGCAATAAAGTGTGAAGAAGTAGAGATTTTCTATAGTCATCTGGCCCATAAAATAGATGATTTCAGTAGGAGTCCCAAAATCTGGCATTCAAATAAGGAATACATATAGCAAATCCAAACTACGTTTAATTTGATCCAAAATTGCTTTGTGTTGTATGACAGGAGCGTAAAGTTGGCATAAAATTGCCAAAAAATGTAAAAATCAATGAAAAATTTCATAAATTCAGGAGGTTTTCCTTTCAGAAAACATACAGCCCATGGGTCGAGCAAATTTATATTCAAACACATTTTTCATCTTCTCTTAATACACAATATATATTAATTTCATTTTGCTCGCCGGATGGGCACACCTTATAGCAACAATCTGGATGAAATTTAACAGCTATCAAGCCCTTTTTGAAAAAAGGCGGGAAGAACTCATATTCATGACGTAATAATGCTATAAAATAAGAAATAACTTTGATTTAAGTTGAGATAGTATACTTGGCATATATCTAACTTATTCAAAACACAGATCAAGCTTGATTCAAGACACATTTAAATCGGAGACTTTTTGGGGGCCTTTTTATGTACAGAATTGTACCTTGTTCTTTACATACAGTACAGAAATTTCAATCAGATTTGATTTCCAAAGTCATGTCAACCATGATGCAAATATTTTACTTTAAACCTGATGTATCAATGACTGCGTCTTCAAACAATGTACCATATAATTTCACCCCAAAATACACTGTGCTTTTAAAAATTCTAGACAAATGACCTTTTATGATGCCAGGTTCACAATCTGACTAAAGTACAGACCTATATTATTATATAATATTATATAATAATATAGGTCTGTACTTTAGTCAGATTGCCAGGTTCAGTTATTACTTGGATATACAACGATCATCATGTAAATACCTACTCTCACTGATGCACGCCCAGTATATCTGTGAAAACAGACTCTGTCTGTTGCATGTTATGTATAAGTCAGAATTTTGATACAGAAAACTTTGACTCTATGGTTGGGTGTTCTTTGACACTATGGTTAGGTGCCCTTTTAGTCTATGGTTGGGTGCTCGCTCTTTGACACTATGGTTGGGTGCTCTTTGACACTGTTTAAGTGCCCTTTGACATTATGTTTGGATGACACTATTGTTGGGTGCTCTTTGACACTATGGTTGGTTGGGTGCTCTTTGACACTATGTTGCTCTTTGACACTATGGTTGGGTGCCATTTGACACTATGGTTGGGTGCCCTTTGACACTATGATTGGTTGGGTGCTCTTTGACACTATGGTGGGGTGCTCTCTGGCATTATGGTTGGGTGCTCTTTGACACTATGTTGCTCTTTGACACTATGGTTAGTTGGGTGCTCTGACACATGCATTATATTGTAAACCCTGTCATCTGACCTAAGGAATCATTATAATGTAATTCTATGTCACCTGATCCCATGGGGATCTGGGTTAGAATAGGTCCTCTGTATCCCTTGCATAAAAGGTGACTAAATGGGGTGGTCCTTCGATTGATACTAAAAAAACGACGCCCATGTTACAGCAGGTGCGGCACGATAAAGATCCCCCCTGCTCAGAGACTAAGCGTCGAGCATAAGCTTAAATTTTGCAGTCCCTTCACCAGCAAAGGTGACATCTCCATATGAGTGAAAAATTGTCGAGCGGGATGTTGAACAATATACAACCAACCAACGTCGTCTAACCTGAGGACGCATTGCAGGAAGCACAATACCTTCAGGATAAGAATCCTTGTTTGGACCATATAATATTAGAAAATCAAACTTGACAAAAAGTTGTTTATGACCGGGAGCAAGTCAGTAGTAAGTCCATGAAGGCCATTTAGCAAGCTTAGTCCTTCACCCATTATTTAGTTATCCACATTTTAGTATTTTTTTTCCCAGACCCATTCAACCAAACTTGGCACAAAGTATTTATAGGTAGAAAGTATGCAATTAATTCAACTAGGAGGGCAATTTTAAAACACCTTCCAAGGAAAGATAATCAAAAATTGTAACAAGAGACTCTGAAGAACCCTAAGTGCTTACCCAAGTTGAATCGCATTCATAAGAAGTAATTAAAAAGTGATGTGCATTAAAACCCACGGTGGCTTTATAAAGGTGGCTATATGAATCAATGCTGCTTAGATTACTCTGAAATGTGAGAAAATTGTGCAGCAACTTGTTAATCCAAGAACCACTTTATTGCCTGATGAAGATTAAGTTGACTAATAAAAGACAATAATGTACTAGGTATGGTCACTTTTCATGCAGTCGTAATGGAGAAGACAACATATTTTTTCTACCAATCAAAAGCCATGGTGGTCATATTAGAGTTTGGATTGCTCCGACAGGAAACAATCCTTGTGAGGACAATCTGAGAAATGTTTGTATATTGTACTAAGCATGGTCACTTGGCATGCATAATGGTTCACCCTGCCAGTCAGGTGAGCATAATGGTCCACGGGCATCTTATCCTTTCAGTTTCTATATGAATGACTCAAGTCTGAAAATTCAGATGACATTCACCTAATGACAATGACATGAACTCTGTAAGCAAGTAACATCCACATGTATTTACTAATCATAGCTCATGATGATTACGGTGTCTGTTTTTATAGCGTTTTCGTCTACTATCACTGATCTAAACCTACATAACATAACAGGTATTGCCGTACATAACATAACCTACAGGTATCGCCATAGTAACTGACCTCAACAAGACAGCCTAAATATTGTCGTTAGAACTGACTTTCATTCCAATAAAACATGTACATGTAATGGTGTGTTTGACCTTGAAATTTGCCATGTATATGTCTACAAATAGGATAGCTCCTTTGAGATATGTCATTCAGAGAGAACAATGTTGTGCTGCATGCCAACATTAAAACAAAATAGGTCAAAATTACTTCAAAGTGATGATTTCGCTCTGCAAGGTATACTGTTTTCTAAATATTTGATTTTACTGTCGCGTAATTTCACTAGAAACATCACCCGTGAAAAAATATTTTTTGCTTTTATTTTTATTTGCAAAAATACATGATCAATAGAGCACTCGCGAATTTATTTTCTTGTGATTTGATGTCCACGAGTCATTTCATGATAAGTAAGGAATCTACAGTAGACATCAAGAAAATTTAGACACCCAAGAAAATTACTCGCAGTTTCCTGTAAACCAACCTTTATTCAGGATGACTTTATTTTGTGATTTATCAGTAAATAAACTGGTTCACTGTGACTAAACTGGTTCACAGCAACTAATATTTGCAACTGAGATAGTCTTAAGCAAATATATAGACACTGAAGGATTGGTTTGTGGCAGTAAATATTTACGCTGATGTGATTCTTGCGAACAACACCCCTCCCACACACAGAGCTGATTAATATCTATTACGTGTCTTAGGAATGAAAACCCAGTCACATAATATGAAAAGTTCATCCTACATGTGATTTATCATCATGATATACATAGTGATTTATCATTACATAAATATTCATTAACAAACAGATTATTGCACTATGGTTAACATACAGAATGAGTATCACAGATTTAATGCACAAATACATATGTATACTTGGAGATGTTTTCTTTTAAATTATCAAATAATTATACATTTTATGTATAAAATTCTGAAGTATACTTTGGAATGTCCCTGTAGAAAACCATTGCTCTGTGAACTAAAACAGATTTTCCCATTGAATGAAATTTCTAAGTTTCTGTGATATCACCGTCTGTTACGGTCCATGTCCTCCACAAGATTCACAAGCCTCTGTCTGGATTTCTTATTGATGTGGTCTACTGAGTTTATTAAAGCCAAAAACTGCTTATTGGAATATTCCTGCAAAATGGAGGAAAAGAAATTTACTTCTGCTTTTTTAATTTAAACATATTTTATTGAGAAACTCAATAGGATCGGGGAACAGGCATAGCCTAAGTAGGCCCTCTCCCTAATACAAGGGTCAAGTACTTCTGCTTTGCACAAACATGTGCGTGTGTAGTGTATGCCGTTTTACTCAAAGGATACGAAACACTGTCAAAACTAATACAAAATACTGTCAAAACTAGTAATACTATCAAAACTAATACAAAATACTGTCAAAACTAGTAATACTATCAAAACTAATACAAAATACTGTCAAAACTAGTAATACTATCAAAACTAATACAAAATACTGTCAAAACTAGTAGTACTATCAAAACTATGTATTGTAATGAATTCCATATACTAATGCTGCAGACTAAGAATGAAAATTACAGATATTCTAACATATCAATAAAACGGTTGATTCCATGAAAATTTAGAAAAACACTACAACTTTTTTGTGTATACCCTATGTCATGTAATTTTGGGATAAGGAATATTTGGCAGATTATTCTTTTAAAAAATGTTAAAAATGTTCAAAATTACCCAATATACAATATGTAACCCACTTCTCAACACAAAATTACCTAATATACAATATGTAACTCATTTCACAATACAAAAATACCCAATATACGTAACTTTCTTCTCATCAAAAAATTACCCAATATACAATATGTAACTCCAATATACAATATGTAACTGACTTCTCAACATAACATTACCCAAAATACAATATGTAACTGACTTTTCAACACAAAATTACCCAATATACAATGTATAACTCGCTTCTCAACATAAAATCACCCAAAATTTATTATACAACTCACTTCTCAACATAAAATTACTCAAAATACAATATATAACTCATTTCTCAATAATGAATATAAAATATCGTAAAACAATACGTAACTGACTTTTCAACACAAAATTACCTAATACACAATACGTAACTGACTTGTCAATACAAAATTACCCAATATACAATACGTAACTGACTTGTCAATACAAAATTACCCAATATATAATACATAACTGACTTCTCAACACAAAATTACCCAATATACAATATGTAACTGACTTCTCAACACAAAATTACCCAATATACAATATGTAACTCACTTCACATCAAAAAATTACCCAATATATAATACATAACTGACTTCTCAACACAAAATTACCCAATATATAATACATAACTGACTTCTCAATACAAAATTACCCAATATATAATACATAACTGACTTCTCAACACAAAATTACCCAATATACAATATGTAACTCACTTCACAATACAAAGTTACCCAATATATAATACATAACTGACTTCTCAACACAAAATTACCCAATATACAATATGTAACTCACTTCACAATACAAAGTTACCCAATATATAATACATAATTGACTTCTCAACACAAAATTACCCAATATACAATATGTAACTGACTTCTCAATACAAAAATTACCCAATATACAATATGTAACTGACTTCTCAACATAAAATTACCCAATATACAATATGTAACTCATGTCTCAACATTAAGAAAATGTCTAGATCTCCTTTTTGTTATACATTCTGTAAATCTATACAGAATGGCCAAATTCTTGCTGGAGAGTATATTTTGTTGTTGTGGTAGTGAGAACTCCTAGAATGTTCCACTCAACATTATAAATAAGGTGATTTAAGGAATATCTATTGCCTTCAGTGACATAAATAACAAGAGTACCGCAAACGGTACATAATACGCCCGTGAAATGCTTACATAAGGTGTATTTCTTATGCTATAATTTGTATAACTTTGTTTCAGGTAGTATCAGCCATCATGAGGCTGTGACAAACTTTCATATGAACAAAGGGTCTTAGCTTAAAAATCGAGATTTCCTCAAAATGGACCAAGTTCAACAACCTGTAATTTTTTCAAAAATGGAAGAAAATCAAAATCCTTCCCCAGATGCACATCTTCAATACCCATACAAACACTCCACAAAATAAGAATGTCCTCACTTGAAAACTGTGGGAGGAGTTAGGCAGACAAATTATGTACCCTCCATAGAATATTAATTTCCAAATAGACTAAGTTCAACAAACTGTAATTTTCTCAAAAATTGTAGAAAATCAAAATCCATCCCAGATGCACATCTTCAATACCCATACAAACACTCCACAAAATAAGAATGTCCTCACTTGAAAACTGTGGGAGAAGTTAGGCAGACAAATTATGTACCCTCCATAGAATATCAATTTCCAAATAGACTAAGTTCAACAACCTGTAATTTTCTCAAAAATTGTAGAAAATCAAAATCCATCCCAGATGCACATCTTCAATACCCATACAAACACTCCACAAAATAAGAATGTCCTCACTTGAAAACTGTGGGAGGAGTTAGGCAGACAAATTATGTACCCTCCATAGAATATTAATTTCCAAATAGACTAAGTTCAACAACCTGTAATTTTCTCAAAAATTGTAGAAAATCAAAATCCATCCCAGATGCACATCTTCAATACCCATACAAACACTCCACACAAAATAAGAATGTCCTCACTTGAAAACTGTGGGAGGAGTAGGGTGGGCAAATTATGTACCCTCCATATAATAATTATTTCCAAATAAAGGGGCAAAACTCCTGGAAAAAAGGTCGAAATGGATCAAAATTGCAGTATGATCTAGAGTGACCCACAAAGAAGCTACACAGCAAGTTTCAGCATGATATGTGAAAGGGAAATGAAATTATAAAGAGAAAACCCCAAACGGACGGACGAACAGACATCGCTGTACCATAATACGTCCTGTCTATAAAGACGGGTGTATAACAATAGTACATAATGTAAATATCAAATGACACAAGGAATACACATAACAAATATCAAAGTCCTGTCTTTTACAGTTACAAAATTCTAAAATGTGAGAGATTGATAAATAAAATAAATGTACACAAACCAAATATCAAAGTCCTGTCTTACAATTACCATGTTCTAGAGTACGAGAGATTGATGAATGGATAGTGATAACCCCTAATGGCAACTACGCTTCGTTGGCATTATTATAAATTGCAGTTACTGTAGTTGATTTTCTGTACTCAATGAAGCACAATCTCTATGTTTCGTTCTTTAAATAATTATGATAAAGGATTTTAAATCATTTTAGCCACACCAGTACCTTATGATCCTGAAGCCAGGAATCTAACTGATTTTCAGGAAGGTAGTACGCCTTTATATAGCTTTCTACAAAGTCTTTCTCTGGAATAGGCCTGTCAAAAATTAAAAAAATATTTTTCAATTTCATAAGTCTTTTCTGGAAAGATTTTCCTTCACTGTGGAGTAATTTTGCAGTTCACTTCAAACACCCAAATGATTTTCTTACTTGAGTTTGTCTCTGTTGTTGCATTAGACATACTAATGTGTTGGGGAATATTTACATTTTCCTTTATATAACACTAAACACTGGAGTCATGTCTATATTGTGTGGATAAACTCACACAAGTTTTTCTTATAACAATAAACTAAGCTTCTACAGGACAATGTTTTACAAAAGTCAACATCGGAAATAAGGTATAAATTTTAAACTTCTACATGATAAAAGACACAGTTGGTGCAAAATGAAAATAAAACTTCGGGCTTTACCGATTTTGTTTCCACTACTGACTACGTCTACACTGTTACAGATGTCTAAATATGATACCTTATTTCTCAAGTCATCAAAAGGTGCATCTTTGCTAGCCAAGGGTTTTTGGTCTACTCCGGGGAGCTTCCCTTGGCTAACGAAGATGGAAAAGGTGTTCCACTTAGATGTCATAAGGTATTGTAGGTATTGACTAAAAGTCCTTATTGTATGTGAGTATTTTTAAAATATCTGCATCAATTTGCAAGAAATGTCTTGTGGAAAATAAAACTCTTGTTTTTATCTACCTATCACTAACTTACATAGCTTGAAGTCTTTCATGGTATATCATTCTCAATTTAATATTTTCGCAAATTGACTCTGAACAGTGACAAAAATTAAGAAATCATGTGATACAATGAATCCATTGTAGAGTCCTTTTGCTAGCCCTAAAGCAATAGCTATTGTTCAAGGGCTGGAGTCCTTCCTGTCAGTTACTGCCTTGTGGTTAAGAAACTAACTATTGCCTTCTATTTTTTCTTGCAACCACGAATCTTAAATGTAATTTTCTGTTGGCAAGTACTCAACTCCGAGAAGACTTACTTGAGGTCAATTATAGTATCTAACTTCATAAGAAACTGCTGATAGTCTAACTGCATCAAAGCACGGCCTTCATTGCTGCACTTTTTGGCATTGGAATATCTGCAATAGAAAAACATTCAGTGATATTATTCAGAAAGAAAAAGAAAAACCTATGACATGTCAAAGGTCCTCATTTTCTTTGGACACAGGACATTTTCTCTGGTCTACAATTTACTTACCCCTCCACAAATGTTCTGTTAGCCAGCCTCACACAGTGCTCCCAGAGAGTTTGATAGACAACCCTTGGAATGGGCACCCTCCTGTTGATCTCAACCAAAAGCTGGGCTACTGACTCAAAGCCCTGTTAGAGACACAAGCCATCATCATTAATCTGGGCTACTGACTCGAAGCCCTGTTAGAGAGACAAGCTATCATCATTAATTTGGGCTACTGACTGGAAGCCCTGTTAGAGAGACAAGCCATCATCATTAATCTGGGCTACTGACTCAAAGTCTTGTTAGAGAGACAAGCTATCATCCTTAATATGGGCTACTGACTGGAAGCTCTGTTAAAGAGACAAGCTATCATTCTTAATTTGGACTACTGACTCGAAGCCCTGTTAGAGAGACAAGCTATCATCCTTAATTTGGGCTACTGACTTGAAGCCCTGTTAGAGAGACAAGCCATCATCCTTAATTTGGGCTATTGACTCGAAGCCCTGTTAGAGAGAAAAGCTATCATCCTTAATTTGGGCTATTGACTCGAAGCCCTGTTAGAGAGAAAAGCTATCATCCTTAATTTGGGCTATTGACTCGAAGCCCTGTTAGAGAGACAAGCTATTATCCTGAATTTGGGCTATTGACTCGAAGCCCTGTTAGAGAGACAAGCTATCATCCTTAATTTGGACTATTGACTTGAAGCCCTGTTAGAAAGACAAGCTATTATCCTTAATTTGCACTTTTGACTCGAAGCCCTGTTAGAGAGACAAGCTATTATCCTTAATTCAATGAAAAGGTAAACTTGTCATTGTCAATACATGACACTAGGGCACCATGAAGCAAAACATCCCACCCCTGCCATAACCTCAATCAGTT